>NW_026712220.1:977025-1194463 GCF_030504385.1 Musca domestica | reverse complement strand
CTAGATCTTACTCTGACTTAAGCACGGGAATGTATGAAATTAAAAGTAAACCGGAATCAGATCTGATTTTTTTTTAATTGATCTTACCTGACTATTGGTTGATATAAATATTACAAAGTGCGAAGTTTAAACCAAAATTTAATTTTCGTTGTGGAGATACAATTTTGTTCGATAAAATTCAAATTCAAACGGATCAAAGAGACATGGTCTATATCCATGATTCCTAGTACGCCATAAGCCATTCTTTAACTAATTGAGATATAGGTGATATCTGAGATTATGTGAGTAGCTCATTCTGAATTATGGGTCAGTGGTCTGTCCTCGTAAAGAAGTTAAATTTGCCGACGCTCTGTTATTATGAGAAAATAACAAATTCAAATAAAGTGTGTGATTCTCACAGATTTGAGAATGGTCGACCCATAAAGAGCTTGCTTCTCATCAAAAGCAGAAATAGCCAAGTGACCATTCTCTTCGCCGGAATGGAAACATCATGATATTGGTAGTGATCAGCAAATATTTTTAAGCTGTCAGTTTCGTTTCGAAAAACATTACTTTGGGTAATATGGAGTTAAGCTAATGGGGAATACTCCAGACTTACGTAATTATCTATAAACATTAATGAGTTTAAAAGTGTTCGTCGATTTGCGACAGATGTATATTTGTTAGTTTATGTTAATTTATTAAAATATATTTTGACTTATATCATGATTATTCAAAATTGTGAACTTTTATGGAGGAGAGGAGTCTTCCTTCACTTCATATGAGATGTGTGAAATTTTCTCGAAAATGTTGAAATATACGTAAGGTAAATATGTAAATGTGCAAAATTTAAGGAAAATCAGATTTTTTTGGAACAATCTGGTGTTTCTTTGTGGGAGAGGTAACATAAGGGGTAGACGATATCTATCATTTTCACACTGGAACTTGCGTTAGCAAATATATTGTGAATTTGAAGAGAATCAATATGAGAGGTATAATTATTCCAAATTTTGACCCGTTATCGGAGAAGTACCAAAAGGAGTAGTACGTTATATTCCATCTTCCCACCAGATCTTTTGTTAGTAGAAATATTGGTATGTGCGAAATTTGAAGACAATCAGACTATTATTTTATATTTTATAAGAGTAAAATTTATTCCAAATTTTGAAGGTACTTGATGATACTGACAAAAATATAGGAAAATTATTTCGAGAGTTGTCGTGCGCATCAGCCATCCACACAGACAAACGGAAGGACGGACGGACACCATTAGATAGAATCTAAATGTCCTGAAACGGATTTGATCCAAAGAGACCTAGGCAGAATGTTGATTGTTCAAAATGTTGGCCTTTTTGTTTAGGGAGTACCGGAATACTCAATAGACGATGTAAAATTTTCAATGCGAAATTTTACTCAAATCAGAAACTCCTTTCAATTTTGTTGAGGTATTTTTGAAAAAAAAAAAATAATTTTGTGTCGGAGGTACCAAAAGGAGATTTTGGAAAATATTGTGTAATTGTTCCGGATTTTACAAGAGTTATTATTATTCAAAATGTCGTTGAACTGAAGTTTGACATAAATAAATAAAACAGTGCTTGATCTTGCACAGCATCTATCTATCTAATATCCTCCGTATTGTCTATGTAGTGGTATTTCCGTTTTGTTGCAATAATGGATGATTTAAAATCAGTTTTTCTCTTAACTGAAAATATTGAGATATATTGCGGAATTAAGTTTCCAATTTGAATTGGCCAGCAACAGTATTACCAAATTAAAAAAATAAATACTATCCTTTATACAGATTTCTAGATAAATCAGAATTCACTCAATCACTTCAAATTGCAAATTTTCTAATTTTTGATCTACTGCCTGCCTCTATTAGCAACAAATAATTCAATATTAATAATTTGTTTTCTGCTCAATTAAATAAATACCTTCAAATTGTCCAGATAACAATATACATGCTATGTTCAAACAGAAAATTTGTTAACTCTAATCTCTTTAGTGTAAACAGAATTTCAGGTAAATATTTGCACAGGTAAATTTACTTCTTCTAACAGGATATTGCAAACCGGCAGGACAGTGTTTTAAGATGGAAATGTTTTAAAAATTCATTTAATCCATTTAAGTTTTTATTTGGTATGCAGAGAAAATTTCCTTTACAGTTTTGAAGCTGTGTGGGGCCTTGCTCAGAAAAAATCCTCATTACAAATCGAGCTACCAACCCATCATTTCAATAAGGACATGAAATAAACAGTACTTATTTTTGGGCTCTGAAAGTCAATTAAAAGTACATTTATAAAGGCATGTAGAGATAAAATCTACAAATAACTAGTAACTACTATTTCGTAAGTGCGACATTCTCTTGTTGAAATAATGGGTTGGTAACTCGATTTGTAATGAGGATTTTTACTGGGTAACCAAAGACGAGATATCCTTACTATTTGACGATTTACTATACCCCCAGCCATATGGCTAGAGAGGGTATATATCATATGGAGCGGCCAAAATGTGCCTCATCGAAATAATGGTTTTAGGTCTCTTTGGACCAAATCCGTTTCAGTACATTTGGAGTCGATCTAGCGATGTCCGTCCGTATGTCTGCCTTGTGCGCACGATAACTCTCGAAGGGAGTATCCGATTTTATCCAAACTTGGTAAATCGTAATATTATTATCAAACTTAGAACGAGTACGGAGATGGGTAACATCGGTCCACCACTGCTGGTACCTTCCACATAAAATGTCAATATTTTTAAAGAAAATAATTTACTGCACAGAAAGAGAAAGTATAATTCGATTTTGCTCCAAATTTGCGAATCCTACCATTTGCATCAGTGCTAGGCCAGGTGCGAAAATGAACTATATCGGTCCTCTCCATCATGTATGTAAATGCGATGTAAATGTGCGATTGTCTTCAAATTACACACATCTTAATATTTTTATTAACCCAAGGTCGGGTGTGAAGATGGAATATATCGATCCACTCCTTCTGGTACCACACCCAAAAGAGTTCAAAATTTTGAATACCTATGAAGCTCATAAAACACGAAAATGACATCCGACTCCATTCAGACTTGGTACATCTCAATATTTCCATAAAAACAAGATCTGTTATAAATATAGTAGAGATCGGAACATTCCTGCCCATAAAAGTTTTGAATAACCAAAACGATCAAAGATCCAAAATAAGCATCTGGTTCTCTTTAAATTACACACATCACAATATTTTTATTAACCCAAGGTGTGGTGTTGAACTGGGATACAACGGTCCACTACTTCTGGTACCTCCCCCACAAAGGGTCAACATTTTGAGTATCCATGAAGCTCATAAAACGCGAAATTAACTTCCGATTCCATCCAGACTTGGTACATCTAAATATTTCCATCAACACAAGATCTGTTATAACGATGATAGAGATCGGACCATTTCTTCTGGTACCTCACCCACATAGGGTTCAACATTTTATGAAAACAAAACGCTCAATGAAAGCGAAATAAGCATCAAACTCTCTTCAAGTTTAACACATCCAAATATTTTTGCTAATACAATATATCTGCCGATCACTTCTGGTACCTCACCCACAAAGGATCACAATTTTCAATACCTATAGCTGTCATAACTTGCGAAACAAGTAGGCGATTCTTTGCAACTTGCTATATCTAAATATTTCTCTGAACCAGAAATCTGATATGAATATGTAATTTATCGAAATTTATGGTTTCGGATAAAATTGGATTTAAATGTTCGATTTTCTGGCAATTTTGCTCATACCATTATTTTTAAATGTATTAGATGGAATCTGAAAATGGAATACTTCGGTCGACTATATCGATAATTCACGCAAATTTTAATATTATCTAAATATTATCACATATCTCATATAGAGTGAAGGGAGCAACCAATAGAGTAACGAACCTGGCATGTCGGAATGTTTTTGTCATATTTATTTAGGTTCGATATGAAATATTGACACATTCCTTCGGAACCAATGTGAATAATCATAACAGAAGTCAAAATATATTTAAATAATCGAACATTAGCTGAGGTTATACATCTGTCGGCAACACCGACTGATATTTTTTAAACTTGTTTTTTAATATTAAAATATTAGGATCAGATTTTTGAAATTTGGCATACACATGTATGTAATTTTGAAAATGTATGCCAATGAAAATTTGTTGTTGGATATCAGATTTCGACCATACCATGTGGTGAGATACCGAAATTACTTTGAATATGTTTATTGAGACACAGTGCAATAAAAGGACTTAAAAATCAATTACCAGTACTCCTTCAGTTGAGTAATTACTATTACAGCATAGTAGTATCTACTATCACCCATCCCCCCAGGAGCTCGTCGTCCAAAGTTTGTATTATGAATGAATAAAATGAATGAACAAACAACCGATACAGAACGGACAATGCATGCATAAAAGAAACACAAAGGCAAACAAGTTCGCTCATACACACTCTCACACATACACAATAATACAACTAAAGAGTAAATGTTTGAATGTTACCTTTCGTAAAAAGGGTTCAAGTACATATCCTTTGCTGTGTGTGCAGCACACGTACATGTATACACATATGGCAACAACTCTTCTCTCTCTCTCATGTATTTTGTTCCCACATGTATCCTTAACCTGGGTAAACGTTTTCTCGTATTTGGTGTCATGGTGTGATAGTGCTATACTTGTTGTACTCCTGTGTGTGCTTATCACTGATAGGTTTCTTCTTTGTGAACTGGTTGATATCACAAAATAAACAAACAAGAAGCGGCTACGGAAGGGAAAACAAAAACCATAATGCCAACACAAACTGTGTAGAAAGTTTACATTTATGGATAGCTGCGTGGCTGGTTGGTTGGTTGGTTGGAGCCAGGGGAAAAGACGAACGCCAAGAGAAGGTGTACCATGATATACTGATCAACAACTACTCCCATATGAACCATAAACAGTTGTGCAGAGTTAGTTTATACATATGAACATTTGTGCAGTATATATGTTCATAAGTGCCTGAGAATAAATGCAACGGCAATGCGGACAGTGGACAGAGACAATATTCTACAATAAACTGACATTGGTACACAACCCAGCAAAAGTTTCTCTTTGCAAATAATGAGTTCCCCTAACTAAATATTGGCACCGTAACTACATACATATCAACTTACTTACCCATTATTTTTACCAGGGCATGTCAACCGAAATAAATACTTATCAATTTGGGACTTATGTAGTGGAGGTACTAGGTAGATGAAACCAATATACCTCATCTTCACACTCGCCCTAATATATGCAGAAGTATTGATATATGCTGAGATAGAAGAAATTCGATTAAAGATTTCGCAGTTTACGGAAATTATGATTATTAAAATTGTTTGACCTTTTTTGAGAAATACCCGAAATAAGAGCAAAGAACCAACATCGATGTGTTAAGAATCATCCAAATCGCATACTTCATTCGATTTTTATGGGAATATTTTTTTTTTTGTAGGGGAGTTACGAAAACGAGTAGTTCAATATGGCTTTCATCGATTTTTATGGGAATAACAATTTTTTGATTTTTTTTGTAGGGGAGGTTCGAAAACGAGTGATTCGATATGTCTTATTTCCGCTCTAGATTTTGTACTGATAGAGGCATTTGAATGTAAAATTTACAAAAATCGGTGATTCATTTGGAATTTCATAAGAGGTGTCTCAAATATTGACCCTTTGTGTGGGAAGTATAGCACCATTTTCGAGAAACTTTTCTGCCTCAGTAATATGCTAGCAAGTGTCTGCTACTTTGTCACAGAAGTGTCCCCATTCGAAAAACTATAGTACATATCTTCAAAACCCACTAGATATCTCAATTCTAGATACCAACAACGATATCAGTATCAAATTTGAGGATTCCAGCCCTTTCCCTTCACTCAATACCAAATATAGAACATTTAGTACTTTTCCTACAATTATAGTACATATTTACAAAACCACATCCACACGTCCAAGCTACAAATGAGCACCGTCCTTACTAATAAATTTAAAATGTTAAACATTTTCTGTTCATCCAATACCAAATTATACCAAATATGCAGGGTGAGATGAAAAACTGCAACCAACTTCAGACTGCTGCAAATTTTGAAAAATGAGCTCGGAGTAAAGCCAAAGTGTTCCAAAAAGTGCTAGAACTTACACCGCAACAGAAAGAAAATAGACTCAAAAGAGCTAAAGAGTTGCATCGCTTGGCCGAAAGTGGTGAACTGCCGAATTTGGTTTTCTCCGCTCCGACGAGAAAACATTTGTTGTCCAGCAGTTTTTAAACAAACAAAATGATCGTGTTTACTTGCCAAAGAGGTCAGCTGAAAATGTGCACCTTCGGTTGACCACCAGAACTCAAGCGCCGGCCATGTTAATGGTGTGGGCCGCCATAATAGCCGGTGGTCGTTCTCCGCTCGTATTAATCGACCGTGGCATCAGAATTAATCGACCGTGGCATCGGAATTAATGCTGTATTATAGCCTTGGGCACGCAAACATTTTTTCCGCAGACCTTGGACATTTCAGCAGGACTCAGCATTCTGTAAATATAAATAAAGAGAAAATGGGACCTGTTGTGAATTCGAAATATTAATTTGAGATAATTCCTTTAAAAAATGTCTAAATTCATCTAAATATCGAAAACCCCCAGTTGCCGTTATACGGGAGTCAATAAAGCCTATATACAAAAAAATTAAAAAGCTGTAAGTTAGGCCGGGCCCAACTTTGAATACAATCCACCATTTGAACGAATTTGGAAATTTTCAAAAAATAGAAACCGTTAAAAACTCTGTTAAAATCTTAAAAATACCGAATATAGCCGTTATATTGGGGTTTATACGACGTGGACCTACATTGTTGATGTAAGCCATTACCATTTTAAAATTCAAAACTTGAATAAACGGTAAATAATGTAGCTAAAATCATCAAGAACCTTGACATCGAAGACCTGGACTTGCATAGACAATTTTCTGTTATAACCTGTAGCATCCATTACGAACTTCAAATACAACATCTCCTACAATTTCGGTGAGAATTGTACCTAAAATCGCGAAAATTCCGAATATAGGAAGGCAGTTAAATGTGGGGCTTATACAAAGTCATGGACCTGCATAGACAACTTTCTGTCATAGCCTGAAGTATACATTACGAACTTCAAATACCAAATTTGAAACAATTCCGGTGAATAATGTAGCTAAAATCATCAAAATACCGAATATCGGGAGGTACCGTTATATTGGGGCTATACGAAGACGTGGACCTGCACAGACAATTTTCTATCTTAGGCTGTAGTATCCCTTTGGAACTTCAAATGCCAAATTTGAAACAATTTCGGTGAATAATGTCGCTCAAATCATCAAAATACCGAATATCGGGATGTACCGTCGTATGGGGGTTATATGAAAACGTGGACCTACATGGCCCATTTACGAACTTAACCTGCCTACTGGCAAAATAAACATGTCTGCGAAATGTTAGCCTTCTTCTCGATTCGTTCGAAAGATAGTGTGATTACAACAGACAGAAAGACAGACAAACAGACGGACATCGCTAAATCCACATAGAATTTTACGCTGCTCAAGAATATATACTTTGTTGGTTCTTACATTAGTATTTCGAGGAGTTACAAACGGAATGACGAAGTTAATATACCCTCCATAGTATGGTGGAGGGTATAAAAACGGTCGGGTGGTATCCTTATATGCGGGATACAACAAACCGTGGAGTTATATGTCCTATTTTAAATATCAAAAACTACGACCCTAAATAATATTTTTATGTAAAGCTTTGTCCAACTACTTCAGTCCGCTCGGGATTTAGAGTGATTTCCACGGCCACGTTATTAAAAAAATGTATATCAATTTATCCGCTATATAATTGTTCATATTTGCACATGTTTGAATAAAGTTGGAACATTTGGTAAATATATATTTTTCTGCAAACTACTTCGCAATCATAATATTTGTGCGCACACATATTATTTCTCAGATTATGTTTTTTTTTCTGTTTGCTAATATTATACGAAGTCTTATAGTATACGTATAGTTTTCTTAAAGTTTTTTATTTCTACATATCAAATCATTTTATTCTACAGAATAAAATATTTTCAACTGTTTCCGCCCGGGATTGAACCGGGGGCCTTCCGCGTGTTAGGCGGATGTGATAACCACTACACCACGGAAACATATACTCTAGTGCTCGAGTGCCTAAAAAACGAACAAACAAACAATTTATTTATATCTTTTCGTTCATGCTGAATTGCCGCTATAGCAACACATTGTGCGGTGCTTATAGGTGCTATAGTTTTACCATTGCCTAACAACATCAATGTCATGTATGTGACAATTCAACTTTTACTTTTTATAATTCAAAGTCATTCAATAAGTTGCCCTAGCAAAGTTATTATTATTCCCAATACTTTGCATTGTTTGGCTGCCAGGCATACCAGTTTTGTGTCGGCGTAAGTGGTAGCTAATCAAAAGAAAATCTCAACAAACTTGATAATGCGAACTGACGTAGACATTTGTTTACATTTATTTGATTTTAAATTTCAAATAATAATCTGTTATCATAGGTTTGTATATTTTATAGATAATGATAATAAAAAGATCTATAGGTTTTTTGTTTTAAATAAATAAAAAATTATCTAATCTCGTGAAAATTACGAATAAGAATTTATTATATATAAATTATATTATTTATTATATATAAATTATATTATTTATTATTTATAAATTAAATAAACTTTATTCATTTCTTTTTTAATTTAATATAACAATAGTTAATCCAAACCCCTTCAATTGGTATTGAACTTGCTACTTGTGTATTGTATATAATAAGTAATAATCAATAATGACATACAGGTAAAATACCCAATGATATAAAAAAAAACATAAAAACTTGGTAAATTGTGGGTTATATGTTTCCGTGGTGTAGTGGTTATCACATCCGCCTAACACGCGGAAGGCCCCCGGTTCAATCCCGGGCGGAAACAATAGAAGAATTTATTTTATTTCGTAACACTCAATTATAATAGAGTAAATTTTTTATTTTGTATTTCTTGTCACCGGATATGCCTCAAAAAAGGGTCTCTGGTTTTTATTTAAAATAAAAAAGTATAAAAATCGTAAAATATTTTTTTTTTTATTTATTTTACTACTTAAATATATGTATACACGTCTTCCAGTTCTTCAACATTTTCAAGTACGGTTAATAAAACTTTTATGTGAAGTAAAAAAATGATATGTGTGCAAAAAATAAAATAATTTTTAAAGTAAAGGCCGATAGAACGTGAAATTGTAAAAAAAAACCGAAAATTAAGTTTTAATCAATTTTTTTGTTCGAAAGATCAATACGTGATATTAACATTTGAAAATGATTTCGGGTATATGGGCACCGCGGCTGTTCTTGACGAAGTGCATTATGGACGTCCAATTTTGGGCCACTTTTTCGAACATTGCTGGCTGTATGTCACGAATAACACGAACAATGCTGGCTTCCAAGGCGTCAATTGTTGCTGGTTTATCAGAATAAACCAGTGACTTCACGTAGCCCCAAAGGAAATAATAGAGAGGTGTGACAGGTCCATTTCTCGAAACCAACTTATCGACAAATTTTGATTTCAATTAGACGATGGTTGCGTTCGCCGTATGGCACGTAGCGCAATCCTGTTGAAGCTACATCTCCTCCGGATCAATGTCATCCATATTTTTAAACAAAAAATCATTGATCATAGTGCGGTAACGATCTCCACTGACCGTAACGCGAGCACCGGCCTCATTTTTGAAGAAATAAGGTCCGATGATGCCACTTGCGTGAAAACCGCACCATACGGTGCATTTTTCTGGATGTAATGGAGTCTGTAGGGTCTCTTGTGGATTGGTCTCACTCCATATGCGGCAATTTTGCTTATTAACAGACCCGTTAAGCCAAAAATGCGTCTCATCGCTGAACACAATTTTGCGATAAAACAACGGGTCATTTGCCAACTGCTTTAAAGCCTGATTTTCAAAGTAAATTTGGATAATTTCATAGCGTTGTTCAAGCGTGAGTCTATTCATGATGATTTGTCAGAGTATATTGAAACAAATAAAAGCAAAGTTTCATCAAAATTTAATTTTTTGTGTTACTTTCTACAATTTAAATTTCTATCTAGCTTAAAAAGAAAACACCCTTTATAAGTTTAGGAGAGCCCATTTTAATTTTATTACATATTTTCCAGAAAATAAAATAATTGGAATTAAGTAAATATTTTGGCTGCACATTTTCCAGATCCAACTCCAATATTTATAGTTGCAATCCCAGATTTCTTTTTTAATTGCTTAAATTGAATTAAAAATTCGAAATATTTAGTTTTTAATTCTTTTCTTTTTCAGATAAGTTCTCCGGTATTCTAAGGAAGTTCTGAACTCATTTTTGTATAAAGCTCTATCAACGCAATGCCTTCACCCCAATTGGGAAACCTGTAGGACCAGTTTGTATGACCTCTTTCTTTTTGGCAATCTACTGATGTAACTCTCACAGGTTTCCGTGGTGTAGTGGTTATCACATCCGCCTAACACGCGGAAGGCCCCCGGTTCAATCCCGGGCGGAAACATTCATTTTGACGAAATTTAACTATTTAATTTAACTATTAAACTGAGAATCAGTAGTGGATTACTTTCCTCCAAATTTGAATTCGGCATTTAAAGTTCGCAATAGGTACTACGGCCTATGACAAAAAAAATTGCATATGCAGGTCCACGTCTTCGTATAGCCCCCATATAAAGATATCTCCCGATATTCGGAATAATTTTATAATTATAATGATAATTTTAGAGGCATTATTCACCGGAATTGTTTCAAATTCCTTGTCTGAAGTTCGTAAAGGATATTACAACCTAAGCCAGAAAATTGTCAATGCAGGTCCACAACTTCTTATAGCCCGCATATAACGGTATCTCCCTTTATTTGGAATTTTTATGATATTAGCCACATAATTTACCGGAATTTGTTTAAATTTCGTATTTGAATTATTACGCAGGCTTTCGATTTCGTATGGCCCCCATATAACGATTTCCATTTGAGCGGTATTTTCCTACGATTTTTTCAATTAAATTCTCAAGTTCCTTCCTAATAGTGGAGGGTATTTTCAAAAACAGGACTATTGACAAATCTATGCCACCCTGAATTTGTTGATTTGTTTTTAGACATAGAAAATTACATTGCAATTTAGACTGGACATAAAAAGGTCCATTTTTTGTAGTATAGTAATTTAAACAAGTAAAAAAGCCGTAAGTTTGGCTGGGCCGAACTTTGAATACTCTCCACCATTTGGAACGAGTTTGGAAATTTTTATTGGCGTCTATACGAAGGCGTGGATCTACATGGGCAACTTTTGTGAATGAAAATTATCAAAATACCGAATATTGGGATATGGAGGTTATACGAAGACGTGGGCCTGCATAAGCAAATTTTTGTTATAGGCTATAGTACCAATTACGAATTCTAAATACGCAATTTCAAACAACTCCGGCGAATAACGTCCCCAAAACTGCCAAATATCTAATATCGGGGGGTTCCGTTGTACGTGGGCTATACGATATCTTGAACCTATATAGATATTTCTCTTCCAGGGAGTAAAGTGATTTTTAGACAATTCCATTGAAAAATGTTGCTAAAATCATCAAAATACCGAATAGTGGGAGGTACCGTTGCATGGGGGCTCTTCGATATCGTACACTTATATGGACAATTCTCTTCCAGGTGGTAAAGTGCTCAGAAAGAACTCCTTGTGTGGATTTTCAGACAATTCCATCGGAAAATGTGGCTAAAATCATCAAAATATCGAATATAGGGTGGTACCGTTGTATGGGGGCTATACGATATGGTGGACCGATATAGCCCGTCTTCGAACTTGACCTACCTGCAGACAAAAGACAGATATGTGAAAAATTTTAGATTCCTATCTTAATTCGTTTTGACTGTAGCGTGATGACATCAGACGAACAGACGGACGGTCGGACAAGGCTAATTCGTCTTAGAATTTTACGCTGATCAAGAATATATATACTATGTTGTGGCTAAAATTATTATTTCGATGAATTACAAACGGAATGACGAACTTAATATGACCTCCATACTTTGTATGGCGGAGGGTATAAAAAAATGTCTGAACTTGTTTCCGCCCGGAATTGAACCACTACACCACGGAAACTGTTAATATGGATTTTTATAAGGATTTTGAAAAAATTTTATGTTGAATTACATTTCTCCACTAACATTAAATTTAAATTCAATTATTTAACATCAAATCTTTATGCACAAATCTTTATGCCCGAGGTCTGATATATTCATGTCTGTCAGTTCGATTCTCAACAGAGAAGCACGTTCAATTTTTATTCCATAACAATACGAAAATTCAAAATTGTAATGAAAATGGAGCTGTGATATTTCTGGGGAAGTACATATACATTCATACATATGTATATACCGAAACAAAACTTATGAGAGTCTGAGTTTTCTTTGTATATTATATATTATTATGTATTTTAATAATAAATCATTTGTATATAAATGGTAGAGTAAAATTATGGATACTTATAAAAACTTTATTTAACATATTCTTTAAATTTCTTCCACAAATTATTTAATATTTATTCCCTAAGGCAAAAAGACTTCACGTTAACATAACATATTTGCTCCTAGCAAATAGTCAGCATAAAAGTGCAGTCAATAGCAATTAACTTTCTTTGGAAACTGCCTGACACAGACACACATCATTGGACCCTAACACCATGTATGTACATATGTACATACAATTATCCCTGGGTAGTGGACAAAAAATATTGTCTTCGATATGTGAAGAGGACGTACCACGTATTCTTTTGGGTCAATTTGGACCTTTGCACAAGGAGATATGAAAACACTTGTAAAAGTACATGTCCATACATACACACTTTCATACATAGTTAGGGAATGTCTCTCTCTCTCCCTCTGCATACCTTCACAACTCGACATGAACATTAGAAATTTGTGAGAACATTAAAGCAACTCATAATGGTTATGATAGTGCAAATGTTGCTAGCTTGTTGTGTTTTTGTTGCAAAAGTTGGCAAAAATGTTTAGTAGGTCCCAAGGTTCCACTAAACTTTCATAGTTTTTCTATTTGTCTTTTTTCGCCCCGTTATGTACTTTTTATCTTCTTTATGGATAACAATTTTAGTTTTCTTCGTCTTAAGGTGACCAGGGTATACTGAAGGTGGCATTTTTCTTACTTTTTAGGGGTAAGAAGGTATTGGCATTATTATCGAAGTTATGCTGTTGTTAGCAGAAAAAAACAATATTGCAACACTAACAGCACTTTTGCTAGGTCTTGTTTAATGGTAGTCTCTTAATGATTATGTTTTTTGCACACAATACTCATAATCTTAGAAGACGTCACTATATTATTATTTTTTTCTTAAAAAATTTAAACACAGAAATATGTGAAACTATTCTATATAAGATATATAAAATATATTGAAAAGTTGACCCAGTTTCCTGGTGTACCACTGGCTACGTTTGGGAATCTATATACTAAGTTAGATGTCCCCTTAAAGTGTGAAAATATATTGTTCGCAGAGTATAATTTTAAACTGATAAAAAACGTAAACCTATATGAAACATTAAATATTACAAGTTTTATTCACATATAAAATGTTTAATAGCGAAAAGCGTGTCGAATCAGCACTGAAACCTCAAACATCACTTCACTACTTACATGGTGAGATGAAAAACTGCAACCAACTTCAGACTGCTGTCATTTCTAAGCCTCGTCCGACAGCTGTTAAAATTATTTCAGTGACAGCTCATTATATTGTTTACAAGCGTACAAAAGAATTTTGGTGAGAATTTTCCAGAAAAAAAGTTATTCGGGATGGAATTCAAGCGTGATGGTGTGATTTCTTATATTTGGCTGGAAAACTACATGTGGCTAACACTAGAGCACTCCAGGATTTAAATGTGAATAAATCTTTTGTGTATCGTACCATCGCTCGTTACCGTGATACTGGTAGCGTAGCCCGACGTCAACTTATTCTAAAATGTGATGCTATTTCCGATATTTTTGCTTTCATTCGATAAAAATTATAAAAAGGTAAATTCCGAATTTTTTATGTTTGATACAAAATATAACATACGAAGCGGAAAAGTGTCGGATATTTCATTCCAAATTCTGAAGAAAAAAAATATTCTATAGTTTTATCCGAAATTCTGAATTTTATACGAAAATCGGGAAAAATTGGATTAAAACATCAGAAAATCGGAAAAGTGTCGGAAGTCGATAAAAATACTATTTTCAGCCAATACCAATGACACACTTGGTATACTTACATTCCAAATTTTCAAAACCAAGTAGTTGATTTTCAAATTTAGGGGTATTTTTATGTAGGTTAAGGGCGAAACGTTTTCAAATAAGTTATCAGTAAATTCCTTTATTCATTAAGAAGATAAGTAAAAAACCTGTAAGTTCGGCTGGGCCGAACTTTGAATACCCTCCACCATTTGGTACAAATTTGGCAATTTCCAAAAAATTAAAATCCATTAAAAATTCTGTTAAAATTTTTAAAATATCGAATGGATCCGTATATTAGGGTCTATACGACGACGTGGACCTGCAAACGCAACTTTTGTCATAAGCCTGCACAGACAATTTTCTGGCATAGGCTGTCGTATCCATTACGAACTTCAAATACTAAATTTGAAATAGTTCCGGCAAATAATGTCGCTAAAATCATAAAAATACCGAATATCGGGGGTACCGTTATATGGGGGCTATACGAAGACGTGGACCTACATGTATCATTTTTCTGTCATAGGCTGTAGTATTCATTACGAACTTCAAATACTAAATTTAAAATAGTTCCGGTAAATAATGTCGCTAAAATCATCAAAATATCGAATATCGGGGTGTACCGTTATATGGGGGCTATACGAAGACGTGAACCTGCACAGACAATTTTTTGTCTTATGCTGTAGTATCCATTACGAACTTCGAATATCAAATTTCAAAAACAATTTCGGTAAATAATGTCGCTAAAATCATTAAAATATCGAATATCGGGAGGTACCGTTATATGGGGGCTATACGAAGATTAGGTCCATATCTATATATGGAAGTATATACCAAAAGTACTGCAGACATAATACACATTTGAGTAAATTTTTATCAACTTACTGCATTTCGTTCGGAAGCTAGAGTGATTTCCACAGACGGACGGACATTGTTAAATCGACATAGAATTTTATGCTGATCAGTAATATATATACTTTGTGGGGTCCAAAATTTATATTTCAAGGTGTTACAAACGGAATGACAACCTTAATATATCCTCCATACTATGGTGGAGGGTTTAAAAATGGGCCAAAATTTAAGTAGATCGAATATTGATTTTTACTCACTGAAACGGCAATTTTCAATTCATTACTCATGATTACATGTGCCCTTTGACACATACATGCATGAATGTATTCATTCCTCTGTCCTCCTATAAAATACTTGTTTATGGTAGTTAGTGTGTACGTGTTATTACCAGGAAAGCATTTTTCCTTATGAATTCCCAATTAGTCTTAGGAAGCTATTGATATCAATAGGAAGTTGTCGATAACCGTATGACATAATTTTTGTCTGCAAAAAACTTTTTGCCCCAAACTAAAAACATTGTGTTTATAGATATTTCAAATCAATTTATTATGATATTACTTCGAAGAAATATCAATTTGTACAAATATTTACCTAGATTTCCTTTTTGTCACACTGCATGACTATGCAAACACAGAGCTCTATAACAAAGGCTACACTACTCAACACACACACAGAAGATAATTAAATATGTTGTCTGTAAACTCCACGACACGAAAGAAAGACATTTCCTCCCAAAAATAAACTTATGATTTTCATATTCCCGGAAAGAGAGGCAAAGAAAAATAATAATGTTTGCCTTAAAATGTGTCGAAAGGGAGGAAAAAGAACTTTCTCTGTGTCTTAATATTATTCGGCAACAGTTTGGATTTTGTCGCTGGCAAAAAAGTTGCTAATGATGAAATAAACAAAATGTATTTGTTTAATTATAAAGCCAGAAACTTAACCGAGAACTTTTTCTCTGGGATAATGTTAACCATCTGTTATTATAACAAACATAAACTGTTATTATTATATCCGTGTGTGTATTGTTGTAAATGGTAAAATATGCGCTACGTGTTGACATGCTTTTATGGAAAGTTAAGATTGGCTTTCTTTATGAAGTGCATGTTTGAAGGGAAGAAACAAGTAAAACTTGAATTAATTTTTTCAACACGGAAGATTTTTTAATACTAGGACTGAGTGTATTCAGGCAGAACATTAGGTGATACTTAGGTATTGGAACAAACATGCTCTCTGGGCTCTGAATTTTGAATCTTTCATATCGATCTTTAATTTTAAAGAAAAGTGATTAATTTCGGAATAAAACATTTTTATTAGTGCAAGTTAAAAGATAAATAAATAAAAATATGTACAATGCTTGTTAATGTCGGCCGGGCAGAAATTATACTTATTGATAGAGGAATATCGTTATCGAATTTTTATGTCGAAATCGAAGTGGGTGAGGCCGTTGTATGGAGACCATAGCAAAACGGGAACCTCCATAGACAATTTTATACTTCAAGGATTGTCATCCACCAAATCTTCTTAAATACCAAATTTGAAACAATTTCGTGAGTAATCGTGACTATTTTTAAAACACCGAGAATCGGTTACGTGTGCGCTATAGGAATAGGTGGACCTAAATTTTCAATGTTCTGAAAAATGAAAAAATGTGGCAAAAATCATCAAAATACTGAACATCCGGAGATACCATTATGTGGGCTATACTAGAACATGGACTTATACATGTAATGTTCCGCCACAGGAGCTAGAATCCATTTTGAACTACAAATACCAATTTTTGAACATATCCTTGCAAAAATGTGGCAAAAATTATCAAAACACCGAATATCGGGGGGTATCGTTATATGGGGTCTATATCAAGACGTGAACTCATATATACCCTGTTCCGCCACCGGAGCTAGAACCGATTTCGAACTATTAATATCAAATTCTTAGACAAATCCGTGGAAAATTTTGGGAAAAGTGAAAGATGGCGAGGTACCGTTATATAGAGGCTATAACTATACATATACGTATAATGTTTCACCACCGGAGCTTGAACCCATTATGTCCAACAAATACCAATTTTCAGACAAAACCGAGGAAAATTGTGGCAAAAATCATCAAAATCCCGAATATCGAGAAGTACTGTTACATAGGAGCTTTACAAAAATGTGTACCTATGCGTACAATGTTTCGCCATCGAAGATTGAATCCTTTTACAAATACCAATTTTTAGACAAATCCGTGAAAAAATGTTGTTCATCAAAATTCATTTTCAATAATTTTCCTAAAAATTCGAGGAATCTTATTCCGAAATTTTCCAAAAGTGTTTAAGTGGCAGGAACTTGTCCACTCTATTTTGGTTACTTTTCGATGAAAACTTTCAAAAAGCCGATCCACGTGTCTTTTTTAGCTCTAACATTAACATTTAAATTTGTAGCAGAGTATAATTAATTGCGCCTGAGAATATGCTTTAACATTTAAAATAAAAAAAACCGATCTGCTAGGAATGGTTGGTAACACTAGCATATATATCTGGACAGTGACATCTAGTGAAATTTTAACCTTTGTCGGTTTTAGATTATTCTTTTATTGTTTATTTAACATATTTTATTACTGTAGCCATATGCAGAGGGTATATATCATTTAATACGTCCAAAACTATCCTCATCGAACTATGAAGCTTATAAAACGCGAAATGAGAATCCGATTATTTTCAAACTTAGTACGACCCAATATTTCTGTTAATACAAGACCTGGCGTGAAGATGGAATATATCGGTCTACTCCTTCTAGTAACTCCCCAACAAAGGGTCAACATTTTGAATAAACAAAGCGCTTATAAAGGCTAAGTAAACATCTCTTTCTTTTTCACACATCCCCCATATTTCTATTAATACAAGATCTGGTGTGAAGATGATAGATATCGGCCCATCCTCTTCTGGTATCTCCCCCACAAAGTGCCACAATTTTCAATATTTATGCCAAAATGTATAAAATCAGTCCGAATAGAATGTTTCATTCGATTAAACATTCTAATTTCCTACGTGCGTAAAATGAACTCCATTACAGTAATTTTCAGTACAAAATTTTGAAACAAGCTTAGAAATATCTTTGCCAACATTTGTCAAGTTCGCTTAAATTTGGATATTACTCCCATATGTTTCTTCATTCGATGTTACTTTTTTCTTGCACCAAATGTTCCATATCAGCTCTTATTTGGCAAATACGAACGAATTCAGTCTATAAGCTATTACGCAAATTTGGTAAAAATTGATTCATATACGTTTCATACGATTTAATGTTTAATCTGCTTAACCTCTTAATATACATTCGGATGACAATGATTTTTGGTACATTCTAGAAACACCTTAGCCAAATTTGGCCGAGCCGCAAATTTGTAGGGAAAGTCAGACCATTTAATCTAGGCTTAAAATATGATTGGCAGATGCGGGAAATAGTTGCCTTCAGTTACCCACCAATATTTAAAAGGATTTAATGGAGATGCGGGGCATCGATCCCCGTACCTCTCACATGCTAAGCGAGCGCTCTACCATCTGAGCTACATCCCCTTAGAAGCTGCCCTAAATATTTTAAATTAGTCTCACGAAATAATTCAAGTATCAGGTACTTATTGAAATGCATAACTGAAAAAAAACTCAGTTATGCTTTAATTGTAATGCAGTACGTTACTTCAATAAAATAAAATTTTAGTGCATTTTCCCAAATTTAATATAGTGGATGGGAGGCTGAAAAAATAGGCCAAAATATATTCAAATCAGTCTTCAGATCTACAATGAAATGTGAAGCTTATCACGATTTTAGATCAATGATTCAAGGTTACTGACCTCGGCTTTGAGAGCATAGGACATTCACCATCGCTCGTTACCGTGATACTGGTAGCGTAGCCCGACGTCAAGGAAGTGGACGGAAGAAAACAGCAACATCAGCAGAGATGGTTCGAAAAGTAAAGAAGTGACTCGATCGAAACCCGCGTCACAGTGGCCGAAAAATTACTCTTGAGCTGAATATATCGCAATATTCCATTCGGCAGATAAATAATTATTCCCTGACCACAAATGATTTTTTTTTGGGTTAGCAATTCGATTTGTAATAGATATTTTTGCAGGGATGTTAAAAGGATCAATGGAGATGCGGGGCATCGATCCCCGTACCTCTCACATGCTAAGCGAGCGCTCTACCATCTGAGCTACATCCCCTGTTGAAAAAAGTGTAATGGCACACAAAAACCAAAACAAAAAATTAATGAAAATTCAAAAATGCATTAATTTTTTTTTGGTAAAAAATAATTGTTTAATTTGTCACGTACAACAATGCAATTAAACACCCCATTGTTTTTTTCAGGTATGAATTTAAATAAGTACCCTATACGAAGTTGTTTTTAACACCGTAGTTAGAGTTTTTTTTTGCACATATGTAAGTGCCCATATACTATTTAAATACGAATAATATATACTATTTAATAACGAATAATTGAGTCGTTGTCTAGGTGTTCAGGTTTGCAGACAAGTCTACAGGTCTGCTCTATTTGGGCCGAAAAATGACTCAAGGAATGAAAAAAGTATATCTGGTAAATCTAAAACACAAAATTAAGTTCTGCTCAGTTCTATGATCTCTAGAAGCACTAGAAGTTTTTAGTCTCTCCAACACTCGATTTGTAAAAACAGAGTTTTTTTAAAACCTCAGTTAAGTACGTGACATGGCTTAAATAAACTTCTTAAAACCAATCTTCAAAATTTTCAAGTATTTTGCGTTTTATACAACTGGGGATGTAGCTCAGATGGTAGAGCGCTCGCTTAGCATGTGAGAGGTACGGGGATCGATGCCCTGCATCTCCATTGGATGTTTTTAAATCCAGTTCCTTAGACATATAATTATCTGTAACTATCACGGGTTGTCTATATTGAACAAGACTTTGGGCTCAAAACGTAACATCGACATAAGGGTCTCTGATGACACCTAATATAAGGTCACAGAATCTAAATTAGAGTAATTACAGCTGGCATCAAAATACCAGAAATTACGAGGAACCTTTAAACGGAAGCTATACCAAATAGTGGGCCTGTATCGATTTTTGTTTGTTAACTGAGAATATATAAGTTTTAGCGCAGTTGGTTATAAATTTTGACAAAAATCATTATATGTTAGCTATAGTAAATATTTTCAAAATATTGGAGTCATATAGAACCTTTTCTGGGTCTAATGATAAATTGCAGATGTCTCAGTTAAAAATGGGATATACAGCTTTATGGGCATTATGTCTAAATGTGAACCGATTAAGCTTATTTAATGACACATTTCCTAGCCATAATAACAAAAAATAATGTGTACTCGATCTTGATGGCGAAAAATAACAAAAAATTTAAACAACAATGCCTAATTATTGTAACATGACAAACAAGTAATTAGTATGTTTCTGTCCTCAACATTTTGTAAGATTTCTACGAAATTTGTACTGAAAGTTGAATTCTACTTCTTACAAGGAATGATTAGGTATAGATTTACTCTCTCGAAAGAAGTGACAGAATAAATATCACAGGAAAAGTCAGTCTTAACTTCCAAAAGAAGTTCGATGACGTTAAATATAAGAAGATCATATGGGGGTTATACGAAAACGTAGACGAACAATTTTCTGACAGAGAAATTCCAAATACTAATTATACCCTACAACACTATGTGTGGGGGTATTATAAGTTTGATTGGGCCAAAAATTATGTAACACCACGAAATATTGGTTTCCCACATAGGAAAGTATATATGGATCTTCTTATCTCGCCGAGCTGAGTCGATCTAGCTATGTATGTCCGTCTGTCCATGTTAATTTGTAATCACTCTACAGGTCGCAATTATAGCCCGATCTTCACGAAATTTAAAATGTAGGTGGGGTTACGGTCAGAATAGAACTCTATTTCTTTTGAAGATGATCGCATAATATTTAGGGGTTGAAATGGACCAAAAACTGAAAAAATCCTGATTTTGCAGTTGCTCTACAGGTCACAATTATAGACCAATCGAAGCGAAAGTTAGCATGGGGCTAGAGCTCTGGGGTGGGCAGAAGCCTTCCATCGGGTAATATTTAGTGGGTGAAATAGGCCATAGCATTTCTGTTCAATAAAATTCAGATTTTCCATTAAACCGCGAAAATTTTTAATCCCGGCGAAATCACAAATTGACGAACAGGTCAATTCTGACCGTTACGTAGATGCCGATAGCAAATATATCGGATGTATATAGCGAAATATATACAATATATATATACAAAGGAAGGGGATGTTAGCTAGAATGCTTATATCGCAAGAATGCCTGGACGGATTTTGACAAATTGTGTCAATTCAGAATGTACTCTTGCCAATAATGATGTTAATATAGATTTTGTAGTATTTTGTTACATTTTTTTATTTTTTTCATATCTTTTATCGCATGCGATTTTTCCATTTTAACTTATAATATTGAAGTGTATATTTTGTCATATTTTTTCACCTTACAACACAGGTTGGTTATTATATTCATATTGCAATTATCATCCGATCCTCATGAACATTTTCATAGGGGTAGGGTTAGGCTTAGAAGGGCTAGGCCAATTCTTTTTAAATATGTCCGCCATATATTTAGGGGTTGAAATGGACCAAAAACTAAACATGTTCCGGATTTTTTCAAATAGAAACCAAAGGACACGAAATCTCGAATGAAGTTAGAGTTTAGGGCTGCGGGTAGAATGGACCACTACTTTTGTGTGAAAAAATACCAACATTGCTTACAGATGATATCCGAGATACACAAAAGGCGAATATCTGGCTTTTTATGCTGATTTCGTTGACTAATATAGCCAAACATCGTAGACAAGCAAATCATATAGATGAGTCTAAATTTGGAGATACAGAGGGGCCTCTAGCACTTGGAGATGATCGCAAAGTATTTAGGGGATCAAATATTGGACAAATGTCCCTGGTCAAAATGCTAAGGGTAATATCTGGACAGTGCTCCGTGACATAATTTCAAAAGCAAAATCTTTCAAAATGGATTTGGACATAAGTGGGTTTCTAACATATTGTAGTGTTGTAGGGTATCACATGGTCGGCGCTGCACGACTATAGCCTTTGCTTACTTGTTTTGACATAATTTTTTTGAAAATATTTTCTAAAATCGGCAAAAATCCCGTTTATGGGAAGGTATTTTTGTTATAGGAAGAAGTACGCATTACGAACTCAAAATACCAAATTTGAAAATCGGGCAGCGTTTGACGGTTTCATTGGCCGTTTGAAGGCCAAAATTCATGCCAAAGGTGACCAATTCGAACAAATCTAAACTTTTTCTAAAATTTGATGCTTTTTCTGACATTTTTTGCTTGCATTCAATAAAATTAACAAAAAATATTAAAAATTATGACATTTGACTTTGTTGCAGTTTTTTTTTATCTCACCCTGTATATGGGACACCTATAAAGTCCATTTTCAATTCTAAATATTCAAAGGACCTAAAATGAATTTAAGTGAAATTTTGCACTCTGTTCGGACTATAGAAAAATTTCCACAGACCGACAGACGGACATGGATATATACACTTTGTGGGGTCTAAAATCGTTGTTTCGAAGAGTTACAAACGTAATTAAAAACTAAATAGTATAGATATTATATGCTATGTAATGATGGAGGGTATAATAATGAATGCAATTGTAGATAATATGTTTCTGATTGTGTAATTTTTTCTGAGTATTTTTTCTCAGCCAGTCTATAATTATTCACCCTCGTCACCCATGCTATCATAGTTTGCTTTAAATATTACACATATTTCCTAATTAAATTTTAATTTAAGAAATCCTTGCTGAAAAGGAACATCTTGCAACGATCATGTAAAAGATCCTTTGGAGATGCGGGGCATCGATCCCCGTACCTCTCACATGCTAAGCGAGCGCTCTACCATCTGAGCTACATCCCCTTACATAATATGGTATATATTTCTGAAATGTGTTAAAAACTTTAATTATGAATGTGGCTTAATAGTTTTCCAAAATCGATGACTAGGTCACGTATCTTCGTACATGCAGTTCAAGTGTGAGCCCAAATTGTGGACTGAATAACAATGCAACAGTAGTAAATTACAAATGTTGGTACGACTCAAACTGGCATCATTGTTATGTCGTTGTTTTGAATATATAAATTTTGGTGTTCGATTAAAACAATCAAAATATATCTTCACTTTTACATTTTATGCTGCATGACAGTTTCAAAATTGTAATGAAATATAAATTTGTTGTACTTAAAAAATACATTTTTTATGCACGATGTATTTAATTTAAAAGGGGATGTAGCTCAGATGGTAGAGCGCTCGCTTAGCATGTGAGAGGTACGGGGATCGATGCCCCGCATCTCCAGTAAATCCTTTTTATCATGGACCATGGATAGGAGGTTTAATTAAAATTCCCATTGAGTTTGCTGTTACCATCAATCAGGAGCGTTATCGCGATGTGATGCCAATTATTCGTCGAAAGCGTATGAGGCAGTTCTGGCTTCAACAAGACGGCGCTCCGATCGATTTTCTGAAGAATTTGTTTCCGGGCCGTTTGATGTCGAAAAGTGGTGATTTGGACTGGCCACCGCGTTTGCCCGATTTTACGCCGCCTGACTTCTTCTTGTGGGGATATTTGAAGTCAAAGGTTTACGTTAACAAGCCAAGGACCGTAGAAGAGCTCAAGGACAACATTCGTGAAGAAATAGCCGCTATTCCGGCCAATCATATTCAAAAATTAATGTAAACAAATATACATGGAACAAATTAAATGATTAACATTGCCAACCGCCAAATTTTTATTTTTTTTCTTTGATTTAAAAAAAAAAAACACATGGGTCCGTCGAATATGGGCAACCCTGTACAGTGAAATTAAAGGTTCTACTTCCGGTGGCAGAACATTGTATATTAGATCCACGTTTTTCAATGGCGCCCATATAACGGTCGGGACATTCATTATTTTAGTCAATAAAGCCATTTTTTACGAAACTATTTCAAATTTTGTATTTAGCTTTTTAATGGCTTTTATTCGATACTGTGACGTTGCAAACCACGTTTTCTATAGGATTTGTTTGAAATTCGATATTTGAAGTTCATAATGGATTCTAACATCGATGTTAGAACATTGCCCAAGCTGGTCAATATTGTGAATTTAAAAATATGTATTTTAAAAGATGCCCTGAAAAATATAAAAAAATTAACTTTTGAATGCGAAACGCATAAAATATGTCAAAGAAGTCAACATTTCAGAGTGAGCCTAAGTATGTGCTTGCTAAGTAATGATTTTTTTTATAAGTACAAAGACTTCATAAACAGAAATCGTGTGTTTTTTTTTTTTTTTTTTTTTTTTTTTGGAGAACTTCTGTTCCAAGGCCTTTCGGCAGAAAATCGTAGAAATATTGTGATTCATGGTCTTATGAAGTGAAAATATGGATTTTTAAATAATTATGCTAAATGATTTGCGGACGGAAAATCGTGTATGGACGAAAATCGTAATCTTTTAAAGACAATTTGTTTCAAGACCTGCGGGCATCGTAGATAAAAATCGTAAATTATTAAAAAATAAGGACCTTTATAGGATCCTCTTGATTGCAAGTCGTGAATTATTAAAGACAATTTTCAAAGGAGTTCAAAATAGGATACTTTAGATTTTTTTCAAAGGTCTTCCTGAGTATAGTCATAGATTGTTTAGAAATATTTTTAACAACATGCAATTCAATTAAAAAAAAAACAACAAAACATTTTTTTTGTATTTCGTGACAAAAAAAACATGGATTCGTATGTTATTCCAATGTTATTCGAGAAATTGACCCCTTGGCTGAATAACAAAAAATGGAGAACTTTGCAACAAGAATGTTAAGGTCTTCTCGTGGATTTTTGGTAAAAATTGTTTAATAACTTCATGTCCACAAATCGTAGATTTTTATACCCTCAGCCATATGACCAGATAGGGTATATATCATTTGATATGGCCAAAAAGTGCCTCATCGAAATAACAGTTGTAGACCCTAGGTCTCTTTGCACCAAATCCGTTTCAGGACATTTTGAGTCGAGTTAGCGATATCCGAATATTCATAAAGCTCATAAAGCACGAAATTAACATCCGAGTCCATTCAGACTTGACACATCTCGATATTTCCATCAACACAAGATCTGTTAGAAAGATGGTAGAGATCGCACAATTTCTTCTGGTACCTCTCGCACATAGGGTAACAGATTTTGAAATACAAAAAGCTCAAAGAAAGTGAAATAATCCTACATACAAACATTTTTGCTAATGAAAAGATCTGTTGTGGAGATGATATATATCTGCGAACCCCTTCTGTTACCTCATCCACAATGGGTCACAATTTCCTATATTTATGTCAATCATAACTTCCGATCAAGTCTTGCTATATCTAAACATTTCTCTTAACCAGAAATCTAATATGAATATGTATTTTATCGGAATTTATGATTTCGCATAAAATTGGATATTAATGTTCGATTTTCAAATTTTGCTCACCAATATTTTTTTCTGTATTAGATAAGGTATGAAAACGAAATACTTCGGTCCGCTATATCTGCTACTTCACACATATTTCCAAACAAATTTAGTCGATATAGTCCAAATCTGTCACGTTGTAATATTTATTTCAGTCCTAGGTCAGATACGAATTGATCAACAGTTTAAATAATCATAAGTCAAGGTTGGGGGTATACATCTGTCGGCAAAACTAATACTATTGTACTTGTTTACTTATTTTTTGGACATTGGTACGGGAAGAAAATACTGGAACGTAGGCGGAAGGGTACTGGACTAAGTTGATTTTGTAAGATGTCGTATATTACTAAGAGTTTTTTGCTTTTTCATTATGGTATGCAATTAAGATTAATCTCAGATATTAAATCTTAGAAGGCGGTGTCAGGTTGTCTAAAAAGCAGGTCTGAATCTTTTCCCTACAGAAGTATTATGACGTAATCTGAATAACGGAGTGGTTCAAGTTCTTTATTAGTAAAGATTTTCAAAAGTGTTATCTTTTCATTAGCACGTGCCGTGTCAAGTCCCTTCGGACCCCAGTCCATCCATCTGACTTTATTAAACCAAATGCATAGAAACACATAAGTTTACATTCAAAAATACAAAAGTATTGCCTTAATGCTCTCTATAATATAATCCTCTTAACACATTTCAAAACTTGAAACATTTTCAGTTTTTATTATAACAATAACATTTAAAAAGCCTTAATTACCACTTTTAAAGTTATGTCTAAGAACTTGTGATTGTTGGCAAAACCCACAACGAGGCTAATAAACATCATAACAACTGTTGCCTATGCCAATGTTGCCATTTGCCATGTTAACAATCGGTGTATTCAGGATATTAAATGTCACACACACATTCACATGTACATACATTGTAAAGGATTTAACTCGTTATGTGCATATGTGTGTGTGTTTTGGTTAAATGAGTTATAATTGGTTTATTTACCAAATGTGGTAGTGGTGAAACAAAAGGATTTATTTAAAAAGTTTTCTGCCATTGTTTTGACTTTATAACCAATTATAAATGTTAATAGACAACCACACGCGACGCATTTATTTCAATAGACTCTCCTGTGTGTGAGCATGTGTGTGTGTGCTTTTGTTTTATAGAATATTTTAATTCGTCTTAATGTGGTTATTGTAGACAGACATGTGTTTGAGAGAAAGAGTTACTGTTTTAGTAGAAATATAATTAATTAAATTATGTTATTATTAAGGCAAACATATGTCAGACATCCTCTTCCTCTCATTCAAGTTTATCATTTTGATAATTAAATAAAATGAAAAAAATGAAGTATGTCCTTTGTAAAGTTTAAAATTAATGAAAAGTTTAACAAAAAAATATTTTTTTTTATCTTTTTTATACCCTCCACCATAGTATGGAGGGTATTTAAGTTTGTCATTCCGTACATTTTAAACCCTACAAAGTATATATATTCCGTCCATCTGTCCGTCTGTGGAAATCACTCTAGCTTCCGAATAAAATGAAGTAAGTTGATAAAAATTTACACAAAAGTGTATTATGCCTGCAAGACTTTTGGTATTGAAAATGTAGGTCCACATCTTCGTATAGCTCCCATATAACGGTACCTTCCGATAATCGGTATTTTAGTGATTTTAGCAACATTATTTACCGGAATTGTTTCAAATTTGGTATTCGAAGTTCGTAATGGATGCTACAGTATAAGACAGAAAATAGGCCATGTAGGTCCACGTCTTCGTATAGCCCTCATATACCGGTACCCCTCGATATTTAGTATGATTTTAGCGACATTATTAAGTATTTGAAATTCGTAATGAATACTACAGCCTATGACAAAAAATTGTCTGTGCAGGTCTACATCTTCGTATAGCCCCCATATGACCGTACCCCCTGATATTCGGTATTTTGATGATTTTAGCGACATTATTTACCGGAATTGTTTCAAATTTCGCATTTGAAGTTCGTAATGGATACTACGATCTGTGACAGACAATTGTTCGTGAAGGTCCACGTCTTCGTATAGTACGGTACCCCCGATACACGGTATTTTGATGATTTTAGCGAAATTATTTCAAATTTTGTATTTGAAGTTCGTAATGGCCTATGCCAGAAAATTGTCTGTGCAGGATTGTGACAAAAGTTGCGTAAGCAGGTCCACGTCGTGTTATAGACCCTAATATACGGCTACATTCGGTATTTTTAAGATTTTAATCGAATTTTTAATGGATTTTAATTTTTTGAAAATTGCTAAATTTCTACTAAATGGTGGAGGGTTTTCAAAGTTCGGCCGGGGCGAACTTACAGTTCTTTTTTCTTGTCTTAAATTCATTTCAATCGTGCTGTACTTTCTCTATATATTTCTCCTTATATATTAATGACCTTTCAACATTACCTAATACACGATAATCATGTTTATGTTGTCAATTAACATTGTCGGACGTGAAAAACTTTTGTCCAGATTAAAAAACCACACTTATATTTATGCAAACGGTATTCTCTTCTTTTTTGTTCAAAACTCTTTTCATTAAAACACGCAACGTTATTTTAAAGCAACTAAAAATACAAAACATTCTCACGCGGTCATAATCCTTTTCGACATGTGTAAACATTACATTATAATTACACATAGGAAAATATGTTGCGTGATTTGGAAAAAAATGCTTAATTTGGGTTTTTAACATTTTATGTGAAACTTTTGTATACAGATAAATAGATACACCCACAAAAAATACCAAAACAGCAAGTTATACCAAATCGGATTGAATCGAAAAACACTACATATTCGGCCAACAAACTAAAACCTCCGTGTATATATGTACGCTTTTGTAAATGTTTATAGCTTTGGAACATCATATTAAAGAATACTTGTTGCGGATTATTATTTTCGGTCCACCCTTTAAGGAAAATCTCCCACAAAATATCACAACTTAAAAAATATTAAAATCTAAAATTTTTATAGAAAAAGTTTAGGTTTGGGGCGCGGAAATGAGCAATGTTGGTTCTCTCATTTCTAAACCTCCCCCACTAAAGGTCACCATTTCGACTTTTTAATCTTCTAACCCGGGAAATCTATGCCGGATTCAAATTTTGCACTTCCTAATATTTTTTTCAAATTTTAAATTTCGACAAATCATACATATATCTCATATAAAATGAATTGAGTACCCAAAATAGTTCAAAACTGGATCCTTGATAATATTTATTTACATACTTAAGTCTAGAGCGAACATGGAAAATATTGGCTAACTGCTTCTAGGTCTCGTTTTATAGATCCTACAAAGTGTATGATTATTGATCGGCGAAAAATTCTAAGAAAAAAATCTAATTACGCTAGTGCCGTAACGACTTATGATAGGTAGCTAAAATTTTGCATTGAACAGTATTTTTTGTGTCGTCAAGTCGAGATCGATATTCGGTGTTCCATATAACGGTATCCTCATTATTCGGTATTATTATCAAATATAGATCGAGTTTGAAGTCGAGTTCAAGGGGCAAAATCGGTCCACTCCTTCTGGTACCTCTCAAAAGCTCAAAATTTTCAAAGAAAATAATATACCTCATAGATAGAAAGAGGATCATTCGATTTTGTGCAAAGTTGCAAATCACAATATTAGAAAATGAACAGTATCGGCCCGCTCCATCAAATACCTCCAACAAAGGGTAATAATTTCGAATAATTAGATCTCTCATAAAATGCGAAATAACCATCCGATATTCATCAATTATCATATATCATAATATTTTCAATAACACAAGATCCGGTATGAAGATAGGATATATCGGTTCACTCTTTCTGGTAACATTTGGTGGCATTATTAAAAGAAAGGAAACTGATACATTAATCGTTGCATATTTCGAGATTAAATGAAAAAAAGTAAAAAAGATCTAAGTTCGGCCGGGCCGAACTTTGTATACCCCCTATTCCAACAATTCCGGTAAATAATGTCGCTAAAATCATCATCGGGGGTACGTTATATGGGGGCTATACCTGGACCTGGACAGACAATTTTCTGTCATATGCTGTAGTATTCATTACGAACTTCAAATACCAAATTTGAAATAGTTCCGGTAAATAATGTCACTAAAATCATAAAAATACCGAATATCGGGAGGTACCGTTATATGGGGGCAATACGAAGACGTGGACCTACATGGTCCATTTTCTGTCTTAGGCTGCAGTATATATTACGAACTTCAAATATCAATTTTGAAACCATTTCGGTAAAAAATGCCGTTAAAATCATCTAAATATCGCATATCGGCAGGTAATTTTATATGGGGACTATAGGAAGACGTGGACCTACATGGCCCATTTTCAATACCAAAAGTCCTGCAAACTTAGTACTCATTTAAATTAAATTTAAATTTATATTTTTATTAACTTACTTTATTTTGTTCAGAATCTAGAGTGATTTCCACAGACCGACGGACATCCCTTGCTAAATCGACATAGAATTTTATGCTGATCAAGAATATATATACTTTGTGGGGTCGAGTTGTTACAAACGGAATGATAAGTTTTATATACCCTCCATACTATGGTGGAGGGTATAATAAATGAGGGTAATTTTTTATATTTTTGTTCGATAAGTATTTTTTACAGAAGAATGGAGAAAATGCTCCATTCAGTCCACATTGTGCTTTTAAACCCTACATTCCTGTTAGTACTTGAAATAAGAGTTGAAATTAATATTTTGTAGTTTATAGTAGTTTGTAGTTTTACATGCATTTGGACTAGTGAACTGCACTAAAACATGGACTTGTGTTGATAACTTAGACTTTTTGTGGGTGAGGTACCAGAAGGAGTCACCGATGTTGCCCATCTCAGAACTCGATCTAAGTTGATCTTAAGTTGACAATGATATTACGATGTACCGATGGACCAAATCGGATATTGCCTTCGAAAGTTTTCGTGCGCACCAGCCAGACAGACGGACACCCCTAGAACGACTCCAAATGTCCTGAAACGGATTTGGATTATAGAGCCCTATAGACTAAAACAAAATTGTTCATCTTACATGCCCTATGTCAGATTTAGCTTTTTGGGAAACCACCGAACTTTCTCCAGAAATGTACCAAATAGGCTTCTTAAAGTATACGTCTTCCTTCTAACAAAAAATGCCTGACAAACATAAGCAAAGAAATACCGAAATCCTAAATATAAGCATTAGGAGCACGTTTAGCCCACCTTTTCAAATAGTCAAGAGCCAAGCATTGTTAGATTTCACCTATATGCTTACATCCAACTTTTTCTCAGTGTCTTCGTCTCATTTGTGAGAGTACTAAATCGTATTGTTATTAAAACTCATGTAAATAGTTGTAAAATGCGGTGCATGTTTAATATTTGTATATAGCAAATTTATTAAAGCGATCATTATGTAGTAACCCAAAAAAATATATGCAAATGAGATTTTTTACCGCGCGTCCTCGCCGCAAACAAAATAAACAACAACCCCAGTCATGTGGCGGCAACAACAAAATAAACATTGACTAACGTCATATTGTGGTTACACTTTTACAAATCCTTTCGTTAAACTTTTGCATCATCATATCACGTTTTATGCGTTTTTGTGATGAAAACTAAAATGATAATAACGAAACACGTAGCCACACAGACATACACACACACACGCAGAGAGAGATATATGTGGTGAGGGTATGAAAATTCACATACGCACAACGCACTTTGGGAGAAACTTCTATAAGGCTCGAGCATATTTGCACAACTTTACCGCTGAAATGCTGATGTATGAACATATTATTATGTACATTAGGTTGTTGCAGGTTAATTTGCTGTTGAGGGTTTTCGGGGAAGTATTTGAATATTATTTTTCTTCGGATGTAGGTGTCATTTTCTCATAAGGCATTATTTAAAGTGTTGAGAGAGTTATATTGAACGTCGCAAGAATTTCAACTTAACCTAATGCATCCTTCGCATTTCTGTGTACGTGTTAATACATTTGTTTACAAACATTAATATTAGTGTTCGCCACATTAAAATCTACACTAAAATTTTGAAATCTCATTACTTAGTGCATCAAACGTAATCATATTTTGAACATGACAGTGCATGTGCACATAGTATATATCGGTGGATGTAGGTTTACGCATTTGCGCTAGTATACAACTAGGACCTATACCAATGGCTTATTTCATTTAAATATGACATTAAATAAAACAACTTAAGCTAAGTATCTAATGTCTGTTTGTATACACATGTACTGACATGCGTTATGTTTATTCAAACTTTTGGCGCTTCATGGGGGTGGAACGATAGGGTCGACCAATATTGTCTATTTCATGTCTGACCTAAGTCTGATATAATTATTACAATGGGCCAGATATACTGACTGCTTTCTGAGATTTGTGCAATTTTTTTTTTTTTTTTTTGAAAAATTTCCAAATGATTGCGGAATACCAGTTACAGTGTCTGGGATTTCCCCCCGGAAGTTATTTTTAAAATATTTTTAAAATAACTTCTGGGGAGAAAATCCCATACAAAAAACAAGGGAACTGATTAGGATTGGTGGCTCTTTCCGAAACCTAGGTATTCCCTGCCTTACCCCTTGGTTAAAATTGCCATCGTTCGAATTGGTCACCTTTGGCACGAATTATGGCCTTCAAACGGCAATGAAACCGTCACACGCAGCCCTGCTCTGCGGTATTTTGGCCCATTCCCAGCGAAGGGTTAACATTTTGAGTAGTCGTAACCTAAATGGTCTGAGGGTATACATCTGTCGGCAAAATCGACTGATACTTTTTAACTTGTTTTGGTTTCAAGTACACCATACTTGAATATACAGGGTGAGATAAAAAAAAAACCGCAACAAAGTGAAACCCCATAATTTTTAAATTTTTCAAGTTTTATTGAATAAAAGAAAAAAAAAATTCGGAATTATCATCAAATTTTAGAATAAGTTTAGATTTGTTCGAATTGGTCACCTTTGGCACGAATTATGGCCTTTAAACGGCCAATGAAGCCCAAATGTTGGCCTAGGGGTATTTTTGCCCATTCGCGGCGAAGCGGTTGCTTGAGGTGATCGACACTTTGGTATTTTTTAGTGCCAACATTGCTTTCCAAAATACTCAAGACACAATAGTCCAACGGATTGGTATCCGGAGATTTTGGTGGCCATTGTGCGCTGGAAATGAAGCGAGGAACCTCATTTTGTAACCATTCTTGGGTGGCGCGTGCTGAGTGCGATGGTGCTCAGTCCTGTTGGAATGTCCAATGTCTGCGGCCAAAATGTTTGCGTGCTCAAGGATTTAATACACCCACCAGAATATTTTCGCGTTGTTATGGCGGCCCACACCATTACAGTGACCGGCGCTTGAGTTCTGGTGGCTAACCGAAGGTGCACATTTCAGCTGACCTCTTTGGCAAGTAAACACGATAATTTTGTTTGTTTACAAACTGCTGGACAGCCATTGTTTTCTCATCGGAGAAAACCAAATTCGGCAGTTCACCATTTTCGAAGTAACTCTTTATCTCTTTTGAGTCTATTTTTTTCTGCTGCGGTATAAGTTCTAGCACATTTTGGAATTTCAATGGTTTTACCCCGAGCTCATTTTTCAATATTTGTTAACGATATGTTCAGTTAACGAGCGATATCATACATACCCCACTTCGACGCGGGTTTCGTTTAAGTCGCTTCTTTCCTTTTGAAGACTTTCTGATAATTGTTGTTGTTTTCTTCCATCTACTTCCTTGACGTCAGGCAACGCTACCAGTATCACGATAATGAGCGATGGTACGAGGCACAAGAAATTTATTCACATTTAAATGCTGGAGTGCTCTAACGATATCCACTTGTCGTTTTCCAGCCAAATATAAATAAATCACATTATCACGCCTGAATCCCATCACGAATAACTTTTTTTCTGGAAAATTCTCACCAAAATGCTCTTGTACGCTTGTAAATAATATAATGAGCTGTCACTGGAATAACTTTAACAGCTGTCGGACGAGTGGCTTAGAAATGACAGCAGTCAGAATACTGACAAGAATATTGGAATGGGCAACATTTAAAGAAAATTAAATACTTATTTTATAGGAATAATTGTTAGTCAAAAGTTTAACCAGAAGTAGTGAGCGGTTCTGGTTAATAGAAATATTGTTATACTCGAAATTTGATGAAAATCTCTGTTTTGTTTCAATTGTTAAAAGTATTAATTATTAATTATTCAAAATGTTGACCCCTTGTGAGGGAGCTACCAGAAGTATTTCAATAAACTCGATATTCCATATTCCGGTGGAATCCTATATAAGAACTATATCAAAATCTTAACCGAGAATTTCGACCAAATTTGACAAAGGCATTTCCGTTCCTTATGAACGAATGTAGCCATAGCTATATTCGAATTAGATGAGGTACCAGAAGGCGTCCACACAGATCTTGTGTTAGTGAAAATGTTTGTGTGTGTGAAATTCCCCATGTGGGGAAGGTGCCAGAAAAAATGGTCCGATCTCTACCATATTTATAAAATATATTGTGTTGATGGAAATATTGAGATGTTCATGAATGGTTCCGCGTTTTATGAGCTTCATGAGAATTCAAATTTTTGACCCTTTGTCCTGAGACAGATTTGGCCCAAAGAGCCCTAGGGTCTAAAACCGTTATTTCGATAAGGCACGTTTTGGCCGAATCATGTGATATATACCCTCTGTAGCCATATGGCTGAGGGTCTAAAAAATTTCTCTGAGAAAAACTGTAATTTCTATCTAAAATCTAAACGTCAAATTTTGCCAGTTTCACTAGGGTTTTATCTGTCATAACAAGTCAGCGATTCTTTACAACTTTTTATATCCAAATATTTCTCTCAGCCCAAAACACCATATTTAAATAACATTTCCCCATCACTTTATTATTCAAATTATCATCAATGGACTTTAGAATTTAATTTAAAATGTATATCCTTTATTAAACTATTAAATATAAAGTCAACACCACCACCACACCCCATTCATTTAAATTGTCACTCCCTATCAAATTTGCTCTATTGAACTTCCGAATGAAAATATTCATCTCTTGATATGATAAGATAGTCATCACTACTTTACCTTGGCATGCATCGGAACAATCATCATTCACATCATCGTCGTCGCCAGTAATATCTACTATCATGGCAATAAACTGATAGAAGCGAAAACGATAAATTCGATATGTTATCATCATTGCGTCGAGGAGTATGTATGATATTTGCCTTCCTTGTGCCGTCGTCGTACGAACTCATGTGTACAGATAGATGTACATCTGTATTTTGCTGCTGTATTCGAAACGAATGCTTTTGGGGGAAAAACAAAGTTTGCCTAACAGACAAAAAATAGTGATACAATCAACAACTCTTCCGCTCTTATTTCTTTCCTGTGCTGGTTGTGCGCTGGCTGGATGGCTCGCTCGCTGTCTGACTGACTTGGTGGTTGGCGTTGGAGTTCGTTGTCGCTGCCACAGCACAAAAAAAAAAAACTGTGCCATTTTATCGGTGTATTAAGTTCATGAAATTGACATTGATGATGATTATGGGGAGTAAATAGAATTGAAAATGTGTAAAAATTTCATAGAACGCTACGGCACAAAAAAAGAGCAATTGTCAACAGAAAAAAAAAACATTTTGCACACACAGACGCGCGCACATGTACATATGAATGTGCGGGATGTCTGTTAAACGATTCGAATGTCAATATAACCCAGTGAAGATACTGGTGGAGAAATGAATGTGTGAAACCAAACTACATATTAGAGGTGTTTCAGAAAATCAAAATCACTGACTGATAAGCTCTCCAAAAAAAAAAAAAAAAAAAAAAAAAAAAAAAAAAATCAAAATTTGTTTCCGAGAGTTGGTGGTCTTAGTAAAGGTCAAACTTTACATGTCTTTGATGTAATCTAAATTGAAGTCAGTCTCTTATCTGTTCGTATCAAGTTCGAAAACAGACATGTCGATATACCTCTCCCATAATTCTCCCGCTTATCATAGGCATTTAAAAAAATTCAATTCTATACAAGTAAAATAGTATCAGTCGGTTTTGCCAACAGATGTATACTCCCAGCCTTGAGATATGAACGTGACAGATTTGGACTATATCGACTACTCCTTGTACTTTATATGAGATATGTGCAATTTTTCGGAAAATGGAAATATGCGTCAAGTAACAGATATAGCGGACCAAAGTATTCCATTTTCATACTTCATACTTTCATACTACAGATAAAAAATATTGGTATGCGCAAAATTTGAAGGAAATCGAACATTCGTATCCAACTGTATGCGAAATCATAATTTCCGACAAATTCCATATTCATATCAGAATACTGGTTAAGAGAAATATTTAGATATAGCAAGTTTTAAAGAATCGCCGACTTGTTTCGCAAGTTATGACAGATATACAGGGTTGCCCATATTCGACGGACCCATGGGCCCATTCCAATCGACGAGGCTTGTCCGCAGGCAACATTCTTTGCGTCAATTGAATTTTGTACGGGAACAAATGCAAATCAATGCGAATAATCCGTTGTAAAGTGGACCGAGCCATGCCCAACTGCTGAGAACGGCGTTTTTGGGGTGTTCTTGGGGACCTCTCAACACTGGCTCGTACGGCAGCGATATGCTCGGCCGATCGCCTTGGTCGACTTTTATATGGCCTCTTCGGATAAGAAAGAGCCTTACCAGTCGAAAATTTTTCGTATAAACGCTTAATGGTGTTCTTAGAAGGCGCACTTCTCACATTTTTTTTTCACAATTGACTTCTTCTGTTGAATGTAAATTTCAACTATTTCAGAGCGCTCGCGTGGCGTGTATTGGTTCATGGTAAAAATCTGCTTGGACTGACGCTTCAAACGCGGTATTAAGCGATGTGACATCTCTGTCAAAAGTTATGGCGTTGCCAGATGGGTCCGTCGATTATGGGCAACCCTGTAAATATTGGAAATTGTGACCGTTTGTGGGTGAGGTACCAGAAGGGGTGGCAGATGTATATCATTTTCAAAACAGATCTTGCGTTAGCAATAATGTTTGTATGTTGGAAATTGTTGGATGGATGCATTGGGATGCTTCTGTCGAATTCCTTGAGTGTTTTGTTTCTTAAAATCTTGAACCCTATGTGGGGAGGTACCAGAAGAAATGGTACCTTTATAGCAGATCTTGTGTTGATGAAAATATTGAGAAGCATCAAGTCTGAATGGAATCGGATGTTAATTCAGCGTTTTATCACCCTTTGTGGAGGAGGTACCAGAAGGAGTGAATCGATACATCCCATCTACACACCAGATCTTGAGATAGTAGAAAAAATGGGACGTGTGTAGTATGAAGAGAACCAATGTTTATTTCGAATTCTTTGCTCGTTTTGGTTATTCAAAACTTAGACCCTTTGTGTGAGAGGTACCAGAATGAATGGTCCGATCTCTACCATCTTTATAAAAGATCTTGTGTTTAGGAAAATATTGAGATGTGCCAAGTCTGAATGGAATCGGATGTTGATTTAGCGTTTTAAGAGCTTAATAGATATTTAAAATTTCGACCTTTTGTGGGGGAGGTACTTGTTGGAGTGGACCGATATTATCCATTTTTGCACCTGACCTAGAACTGACGTTAATATTAGGATATGCAAAGTTAGAAAAAAATCGGATTATCAATTCTCTTTCTGTGCAGGAAAAAAAATATATATTTTTTTTTGAAAATTTTGACCATTTGTGGGGGAGGTACCGATATTGTTCATTTTCGCACCAGACCTAGCACTAACGCAAATATTAGGATTTGCAAAGCAGATTTGGAGCAAAATCGGATTATTGTTTATCTTTCTATGCAAAAAATATTTTTTTTTTGCAAATTTCGACTATTTGTGTGGTAGGTACTAGAAGGAGTGGACTGCTATATTCCATTTTAACACCAGACCTTGGGTTAACATAAATATTGGGATGTGTGAAATTTGAAGACAATCGGACTTTTATATCACATTTTATGAGAGTTGTAATTATTCAAAATGTTGACCATTTGTGAGGGAGGTACTTGATGGAGTGGACCGATATTGTCCATTTTCACATCTGACCTAGCACTGACGCAAATATTAGGATTTCCAAAGTTGGAGCCAAATCGGATTATCGTTTCTCTTTCTGTGCAAAAAATATTTTTTTTTTGCAAATTTCGACCATTTGTGGGGGAGGTACCAGAAGAAGTGGACCGATATTGCCCATCTCCGAACTCGATATATGTTTGACAAAAATATTGCGATATACAAAGTTTGAACCAAATATGATACTCCCTTCGAGAGTTATCGTGCGCACCAGCCAGATAGACAGACGGACGGACATCGCTAGATAGACTCCAAATGTTCTGAGACGGATTTGGTCCAAAGAGACCTAGGGTCTAAAACCGTTATTTCGACTAGGCACGTTTTGACCGTATCAAATGCTATATATCCCATATGGCTGAGGGTATAATTATTGAGAGAGTAAGGTTGTTGATTGATTCATCAACGGCCAGCTAAATTTACAATGCAGATGTTTTGCACCAGGATATTGGATATAAGAGTTGTACAATCCGTTAGACTATTGTGTCTTGAGAATTTTGGAAAGCAAGGTTGGCACTAAAAAATACCATAGTGTCGATAAGCTCAAGCAAGCGCTTCGCCGGGAATGGGCCAAAATGCCGCAGAGCAACATTCGGGCAGCGTGTGACGGCTTTATTGGCCGTTTGAAGGCCATAATTCGTGCCAAAGGTGACCAATTCGAATAAATCTAAACTTATGCTATTTGCGACATTTTTTGCTTTCATTCAATAAAATTTTGAAAAAAAAAATAAATTATGGCTTTTAACTTTGTTGCAGAGTGACAGAAAAATCGTTAACAGGTCTTAGAATTTTGTGCAAGTCAACGATAAAACTTCTCATTCATTCCCTTTTCTAAATTTCTTTACTGGGTTCTTTTTAAAATATAATGTCACAGTTTTTTTTTCAGCGTGCTCATGAACTTTCCTCTTAAGCGTAGACATCGTGAATTGGACGATTTTTTTCTTTTTCGTTGCCCTCTGTCAATCGGTAGGTAATGTGAGCATATAAATTGCAAAATCAATTGAGCGGTAAAATAGTTGAACATTCATTCGATTCGATGATGTTGATGATGATGAAGACAGCAGTTTTTTGCTGGCGTGTGTCTTCGCATATTTTTTTGTTTTGTTAGCTGTTCTTTTTATTTCGATAAAAGCCAAAACGAAAATTGTTTTAAAACTCAAGTGGTAAAGTAAAAAAAAAAACAACAACAACAACAGATGTAGACTTTACCCCCTCAAAGCAAGAATCATTTATACAGCATCCACCCTAGCAACGTTTCTCTTTAGCAGGATGGCTCAAATACAGGATGTGACATTATTCAACTCCTTTGCGATATATAATTTAAGAGTAACTCTTGTGGCAGAAAGTTAAGTTTTGCAAGGCGTTTTCATGTGGATTCTATTAAAGGGTTACTTTCAGCTGAATTGGGAATTAAAGGTAGAAATGTTTTCAGTTCACATAAAAGTTTATGTTTATTCCGTTTGCATGAAGCAGGGAGATATGTAGGACACATGTCCCAGGAAAAAATAAAGTTACTGGAGTGATGGATGAACTTTAAAATAAACAATGAATTAAAAGAGGAATGGAATTTTTGAAGTTACTTTTAAAGAGAAGAAAACCAGCATGGAAAGAACAAAAGTCTGGGGAGGCTGAATAATGCAACTTTATGTATTAACGAAAAGATTTTCGAAATTTGTACGTTACTTTTAGGGATTTATGTAAATAATCAATAGATGTATATTACGGTTAAAATGTGAGCTCTATCTTCAACTGAACCAATTACCACTGAATTTGAGAGAAAATTCAAAAATTCATTCTGTTTGTAACTCTTTGAAATTCCTATGTCAGACCAACAAAGTATATATATTCCTGATCAGTAAAAACCGTTATAAGTCGATTTATCGATGTTCATTTGCCTGTCTGTCCGACTCTTAGTATGTCTGTTGTAATCACCCTATCTTTCAAACGAATTGAAATAGAAGGCTAAAATATTGCACACTTTTGTCTGTAGACAGGTTAAATTCGAAAATGGGTCATTTCGGTCTACGATTTTATGTAGCCCCCATATAACGGTACCTCTCAATATTCGATATTTTAATGTTTTTTGGCGACATTATTGACCGGAATTGTGTCAAATTTCGTATTGGAAGGTCTTTATAAATAGTACATATTATGACAATAATTTGCGTATTCAGGCCCCCATATTACAGTTTTCATTTAAAAGGTATATTTCGACGAAAATTAAAAAAAAAAACACCATTTGGAACGAATAATTTTCAAAAAAAATCCGTAGAAAATTCTGTTAAAATCTTAGATACCCCGAATATAGCTATTATATTGGGGTCTATACGAAGACGTGCACCTGTAGAGTCAACTTTTGTCATAAGCCATTACAATATTCAAATACGAAACTTAAAAAAAATCCTTGAATAATTTAGCTAAAACCATCAAAATACCGTTATATCCGGAATATACGAAGACCTGGCTGTTGTAATTATTAGGAACTTTATACTTCCGGAGGATAAAGTACTCAGAAGGAACTCTTTTTGTGTATTTTCAGATAATGGAAATGACGAACTTGATATACCCTCATACTATGTATGGTGGAGGGTATAACAATGCAAATTCCTTTCAAATGGTGGCGGGTATTAAATGTTCGGCCCTTAGGTGTTTATTTTTAATTTTTTTATTATTTGAAATGAAAATTCAAAGACAAAGAGTAAAATATAATTTCATATAAATCGGTTAAGTGACTGTTGCGGAATTGAAGGCCGTGTTAGAATTTCCCAAAATATTAAATTAACATGTAAAAGGGGCTTTAATTTCAGATGGATCGAACTTTTCATACCCTCCACCACCATGTTTATCAAAGTAAAATTAAAATATGAAACGTTTTAATTAAAATACCAAATACCGAAATCTAATTAGGTTGGAAATTGTGGCAGAGACCTTCAAAAAACCAAAAAAATCTTGAGGTTTCGTTATATAGGAGCTATACCTCTAGTGGGCCTGAATCGACAATTTTTAGCAAGGAGAGAACAGACCTACCGAGGACCCCAATTGTAATGTTTCAGCTTATTTAGTTGGAAATTGTGGCTGAAACCTTCCAAATACTGAAACTCTGGAGGTACCGATACATGGAGGCTATACCAAGACGTGAACTCATATAGCCCATTTACAATACTAATCAGCATGCATATCATATAAACCTTCCTGCTAAATTTCTAGATCAAATAATATGGACTCTATCGCGATTTCAACGGACAGATGGACAGACAAACGGACATTGCTAAATCGATTAAAAATTCTACACTGTCCAACTATTAACATGGTTTTTGGGGTCTCCGACGAATATTTCTAGGTGTTGACAAATTTAATATACCCTCCATTGTATGGTGAATGACATTTAGAGGTTTCAGCATTGTCTGTAATTTAGTTTGTGTATATCATCATCAACATAGGCTCGCAATTTGTTGTATACCCCATACAATCTCTCCCGGTAAAATCATATTTCCCAAGTATAACATAAATTTCAAACAATTGTTTTATTGACTGAATCTTCGGAAGAAAGTTTTTTTTTATCATATTCAACAAGTTCTAAATACTTCACAATTGATTGGGAAAAAAGTCACACATTTATGTGAATAAAGATGCATTCTCACGTTGTCGAGACATAAATGAGATTGTTTTCACTTTGAAATTGTCTTTCAACTCACAATACAATCAATTCAATTCATTTCAATATATCCGATTATGTAGATTTTTGTGGAGTCACCAAATAAACATTGAAGGAAAGAAGGGTAGCTGGCAATATGAGGTTGGTATGCTAAGAAACGGAATAAAGAACGACAAAGCGAAACAAATAATTGTAAAATATGAAATCTAAATAGAAATAAGAATAATACTATTATATAGAACACAACTTCAAAATATAACACTATGCAACACAAAAAATAATTTTGGGGAAAATGCAGCAGATTGTGAAAATTGAACAAAAAATAGGAGCAAAGTACCGTAACTAAAGGGACCAAGTTCCCCCTCTTCCACATTGTTTTTCACCAAACGAGTCTTTTAGGTCCTTCTTTCAGAATATGGTTAAACATTTATTTTAAACGGGATCGTAGTAATTTAAAATATTTTGCAAAAAAATGTTGCCATAAAATTTTACTATAGGTTCGAGAATGATGACGTTGTTTTAGAAGGAAAGACTTCAAAGACAAAAAAACTTCACTATACGTCAATAAAGAATATAAATCTCTATCAAAGCGAAAATATTTCCTATTTATATCCTCAATCATATGTCTACAGGTAGTATATATCATTTGATATGGCCATAACAAGCGTCATCGAAATAGCGGTCTTAGACTCTAGGTCTTTTTGGAACAAATCCGTTTCAGGATGTTCGGGGTGGATCAAGAGTTGTCCAATTTTGTCAAACTTTGCAAATCCCAATATTTATATCAGTTTTAGAACAGGTGCGCACATTACAATACATAATCGATGTAAAGATAAATTGTATCAATATTTTTAATATTCATGAAGTTCATAAAACGCGAAATGAGCATCCGATAATTTTCAAATTTGATGCATCAAAATCACTAGACCTGATACCTCCCCCACAAAGGGGTCAATATTTTAAATAACCAAAACCCTTATAAATGCGTAGTAAGCATCCGATTAACTTCAAATTTCACACATCTCAATATTTCTATTAACACAAGATCTGGAGTGGAGATGATATATATCGGCCCACCCCTTTTGGTATCCCCCAATAAGGGTCAGAATTTTCAATATTTTTATCTCCAATAATTTGCGAAACAATTCAGCGATTCTTTTAAAACTTGGTAACCTGAGATCTGATGTGAATTTAGATTTCGTCGGCTCAATCCTTCTGGTACCTCCCCACAAAAAAAGAATGTTTAAATTTTGATTCATTACTCGCATAAACTTAAAAATAATCCCAATATTTGACTTAGAAAGTTTCAGTTAAAGTTAGCAAAAATTCGAATCAGTATCTTGTATGAATATATCCACTGAATGTTGTAAGTTGGAAAAGTACTTGATTATCCGAACTCCTGTTCATCTTGTTCATACCTCCTAAAGAAGAAAAGTTTTTAGCGGTCAATATTTTTCACATTGATACAGCATCACATGCTTCTTCCACTGCATTTTTGGGAGCGATCAGTTTTAGGACATTTGGGACTATCTAACCAATGTTGTTTCCCGTTGGTTCGCCCAATAACTCTCGAAATTTTAATAATCTTGGCAATCCTAAATGGACATGAACAATATCCAGATGGTTTGTGATATCGTGGGCCTATATAAACAGGGGATAAAGTATTCAAAAGGAACTCCTAGTATGGATTTTCCGACAATTCCATTGATAATGTGGCTAAAATTATCAGAATCCCAAATATCGGGAGGTACCGTTATATGGGGGATATACGCTATCGTGAACCTATATAGACAATTCTCTTTAAGGGGGTGGGGTATTCAGAAGGAACTCCTTGTGTAGATTTTCAGACAATACCTATGAAAAACTTGGCTACAATCATCAAAGTACCGAATATCGGGAGGTATCGTTATATGGGGGCTATGCGAAAACATGGACCTGCAGAGAAAATTTTCCGCCATAGGTTAAAGTACCCACTGCAAACTTCAACTAAGAAATTTGAAAAAATTCATCTAAAATCATCATCAGAGGGGTACCGTTGTAAGGGGACCTAAATAGACAGTTCTATTTTATGAGATAAAGTACTCAGAAGGAACTCCTTGTGTGGATTTTCAGACAATTCCAATAAAAAAATTTGGGTACAATCATCAAAATACTGTTATATTGGGTATACATTTTTCCAGGGCGTAAAGTACACCTAAAGAATTCCTTGTGTATAAGTTCTGATTATTTCATTGAAAAGTGTGGGTAAATCATGAAAAAAAAAAACGAATATCGGAGGGTGCCGTTGTATGTGGACTATACGATATCGTGGACCGATATAACCCATCTTCGAACTTGACCTGCCTGCAGACAAAAGACTGTTCTGTGCAAAATTTTAGCTTCTTATCTTAATTCGTTTTGACTCTAGCGTGATTCCAACAGATAGATCGTCTTATCGTCTATCGTCTTAGAATTTTACGCTGATAGAGAATATATACACTTTGTTAGGTCTAAAATAATTATTTCGAAGAGTAACAAACGGAAAGACGAACCCTCCATACTATGTATGGTGGAAGGTAAAAATAGCATTTGTTTTATCTGTTGTATTCCATGTTTCTCTTTTCTTCAGAAAATTGTCATTTTTACTCCATTACTGGGTATAGTTGGATAAAAATGCACCTAAAATAAACCTCGTTTTGGAAAATTGTTTGTAATTTAAAATTATCCCTATACTTAAGGGTTTAAAGGCCCTCTTCATAGTTTTCCAACTTAATTTACCATCGTTTGGTATTTTGGATCCGTAACCAGTTATAGACTATTTCTCAAAAATATTTAGCATTTTTCCGCCTACGGTTACTGGACATAGCTGGATAGAAATTCACCTAAAATAAACCTCGTTTTGGAAAATTGTTTGTAATTTAAAATTATCCCTATATTTAAGATTTTTAAGGCCCTTATAGTTTTTCAACTTAATTTACCATCGATTGGTATTTTGGACCCGTAACCGTGAAAAACACTATCTCTCAAAAATATTTAGCATTTTTCCGCCTGCGGTTAGCCATTAGTAAATTTGATTATAATTTAAATCTTCCCATGGTATTTACACAACAAAGCCACACATGTCGGCTTTTTTTGTTTAATTTTATTTGTTAACAAATTATCGTAGTTTCGCTAATTTTATAGAGGAAATACTAACTCCAGATGTATGACCAACCTTAATATCACGAAATGGAGTTAATCTAAATGGCTTTCTGCATGATAGACGTTATTTATCAATGATTACACTTTCCCCTTAGCCAAACATCAGTGGTCGTTGTTGGTACGAAATGATTCTCTCACTCTCGCTTCTCAAAAAAAAAAAAGAAATGGCCAACATAATCAAAATTGATGATTTTTTAAGAGTTCAATCTGTGCTGTAATATCTGTGGCATTCAGTAGCATTTGCTCAGTTGTTATGTTAAGATCGCGATCGGATCGAAAAAAAAAAACAAAACACAACAGGTGTCCGGAAACCTTCGCGTGTCATTGCTACGAATACGAACGATGATGAAAACAAGCGGGAGCCCTAGTCAGATGATAAAGTGTTGATAGTCGGTATTTGTGTTTCGACAGTTGGAATTTAAGATGTTAGAGAAATTCTTTGGCTCGTTAATTGTGGCAGTCAGCAGAGCACCAAGAGTAAACGCTAAACACTGTCAGCGGTAGCAGCAGCAATAACGTCGACTTCCTCTGCTTACAAGCCAGCCACCGTCCATTATTTCAGCATCATCATCATCACCACCGTCTTCATCAGCATAACGACTGCCGTTCACAACAAACCTTTCGATTGTTTTCATTCCGTTCGCGCATGAGAAAACCTTTCTCCAGCTGTCTTCTTGTCTTTCGATTAAGACGATTCGAAGTGGCGAGCATAGTTTGTGGCCAAAAGTGTTAAAGAGCGTTTTTTAATTCCGTTTGAGATCTTCGTAAGAGTAAACGTGTCGTTTGGAGAAGTGACCCTCGAATTTGGAGATTTTCATTAAATTCTTTTAGAAGAAAATAAAGAAACAGTATGCATTTTCTGCGCCTGCGTTTCGTACTTCACATAGGTGTGCTTCTGCTACTGCTACTGACAAAGTTCAAGCTCAGCTCGACATTCGGTCACAAGTTCAGACTCATGAAGAACAGCTTTCGTTATATCCAAGAAAATATGTTGCGAACTAGTCTGAATCGGGCTCAGCTGAATAACGGAATTGTTTTCGAGTGTCGTTCAACGTAAGTGTGTGTGTGAATTTTGAAACCGTTATACATATGTAAAGTGTAAAATTATATAATTTTACTTTTCAAATGAATTATGAAAATTAAAAAAATATCTTGAATGGCAGGAAATGTAAATCCAGTGTTCGCCAAGAAAAATATAAACGAAAATTTTTGCCTTAACAAGGCAAAACTCGAAAATTAATCGTCTAGGAAAAACTTAAACATGATTGTAACTTATTTTATAAAAGAGTTGAAAAAATAAAAAAAAAATATTTAAAAAAAATTAACATCTATATAAATAAAATCTCCAACAATCGTCCTAGAAAACTAACAAAAACATAAGTTTTCGTCTTAAAAAAAATTTGAAAAAAGTTTTAAACAAGCCTTAAAAAATATTAATTCAAATGAGATTTTTTTCATTGAGATTTTTGAAAACAGTTCAAACCTTTTATCAAATGTTTAATCCCTACTACTCTTGAGTGATCCCAATTTCATTTCTTTAATGATGTCTAGCAACACGCTGCTACTTATCGTTTTACAATGGAATGTCGAATGTTGTAAAAATGGAAATCATCAATGATTGTTTTAACCTAATAATCCGCAACGAAAGTTATGCTAATTTTGATGGATTTTCAAAATAAATTTTAATATATTATTCAACAAGTTGTAAGCTATAAAATATCACTTTTTAGTTATTGACTTTTTAAATTAAAAAAAAAAATAAAATAACGGACTATATGCTTACAAATTTAACCAGAATAAGAAAAACAAAAGCCAAAGTAAAAAATAAAAATGCAAAACAAATGTCATTATCAAGGTTATATGTTATTACAGTAACAAGAACAAAAAGTGGATTTAAATTTAAATTAATTCCAAAAACAAAAAATATATATTTTAAACAAAAAAGTAGAAGAAAGTGGTAGATATAGCAGTCCACCCACTATTGGTACCCCGTATATATCCTGAACTGCACAAAAAAAAAGTTCAATAAAATGAGTATTGAAAAAAAAATATTTATACCCTACAACACTAGTGTTGGGGGTATGATAAATTTGATTGGGCCAAAAATTATGAAACACCTCGAAATATTGGTTTCCCACAAAGGAAAGTATATATGGATCTTCCTATCTCGCCGAGCTAAGGCGATCTAGCTATGTATGTCCGTCCGTCCGTCCGTCTGTCCATGTTAATTTGTAATCACTCTACAGGTCGAAATTGTGGATATGGGGCTAGGGCCAGAATAGAAGCCTATTGCTTTTGGCGATGATCGCATAATATTTAGGGGTTGAAATGGACAGGTCGCAATTATAGACCAATCGAAGCGGAATTTAACATGGGCCAAGAGCTTATGTCTGGGCTGAAGCCTTCCAATTTTGATGGTCATTGGGTAATATATAGTGGGTGTAATAAACCATAACATCTGCGTTAAATAAAATTCAAATTTTCATTAAACCGCGAATATTTTCATCCCGGCGAAATCATAAATAGACAAAAAGATCAATTCTGAGCATTACGTAGATGCCGATAGTTAATATATCGGATATGTATAGCGAAATATAGACAATATGTACATACAAAGGAAGGGGATGTTATCTAGAATGTTTCTATCTTAAGAATGGTTGGACCGATTTTGACAAATTTTGTCAATTCAGAATGCCTCTTGGCATAAAGGAATAAAATCTAAAAATTTGCATAAAAAGATGCCAATAATGATGTTAATATACATTTTGTAGTGTCTTTTTTGATATTTTTATTTTTTTATATTTTTTATCGCATGAGATTTTTTCAATTTGACTTATAATATTGAAGTGTATATTTTGTAATATTTTTTTATACCCACCACCAAAAAAAGTATGGAGGGTATATTAAGTTCGTCATTCCGTTTGTAACTCATCGAAATAATCATTTTAGACCTAACAAAGTATATATATTCTTGATCAGCGTAAAATTCTAAGACGATTTAGCCCTATCCGTCCGTCTGTTGTAATCACGCTAGAGTCTAAACGAATTAAGATAGGAAGCTAAAATTTTGCACAGATCTCTCTTTTGTCTGCAGGCAGGTCAAGTTCGAAGATGGGGTATATCGGTTCACGATATCGTATAGCCCCCATATAACGGTACCCCCCGATATTCGGTATTTTGATGGTGTTAGCCACATTTTTCAATGGAATTGTCTGAAAATCCTCACAAGTAATTCCTTGTGGATACTTTATACCTCGGCAGAGAGTTATCTATATAGGTCCGAGATATCGTATATCCCCCATATAACTATACCCCCCGATATTCGGTAAGTTGATGATGTTAGCCACACTTTTCAATGGAATTGTCTTAAAATCCACACAAGTAGTTCCTTGTGAGTACTTCACCCCCTGAGAGAGAATTGTCTATGCAGATCCACGATATCGTATGTCCCCCATATAACGGTACCCCCGATATTCGGAATTTTTATGATTTTACCCACATTTTTTATCGGAATTGTCTGAAAATCCACACAAGGAGTTCCTTTCCTGGGTACTTTATACTTTCCTGGGTACTTTATACCTCGACAGAGAATTATCTATGTAGGTTCACGATATCGTTTAGCCCTTATATAACGGTACCCCCGATATTCGGTATTTTGATGATTAGGAAAAACAAATTCCTTGTGAGTATTTTACCCCCAGACATAGATTTGTCTATATAGGTCCACAATAGCGTATATCCCCCCATATATCGGCAACTTCCGATATTAGGTATTTTAAAGATTTAAACGAAATTTTCAATGGATTTTATTTTTTTGAATATTTTCTAATTCCTTCCAAATGGTGGAGCGTATTCAAAGTTCGGCCCGGTCGAACTTTTTTACTTGTTATCTTATAACACAGGTTGGGGTTATTATATGTAGATTGCAATTATCGTCCGATACTCACGGAAAGGGTAGGGTTAGGCTCAGAGAGGCTAGGCCTATAGTTCTTAAAGATTTCCGCAATACATTTAGGAGTTAAAATGGACCAACAACTAAAAATGTTGATTTTGCAGCCATTATAAAGGTCACAAATAGAAACCAAAGCAAACGAAATCTCGCATGAGTTAGAGTTTAGGACAGCGAGTAGAGTGGACCACTAATTTTGTGTGAAGATATGCCAGCATTACTTACAGGCAATATCCGAAATACACAAAATGCGATCTTCTGGCTTTTATGCTGATTTCGTTGACGAATATAGCCAAATATCATAGACAAGCAAATCATATAGATGAGTCTAAATTTGGAGATACAGAGGTGTACCTTGTTTTTGGAGATGATCGCAAAATATTTAGCGGTTCAAATGAACCAAAAACAGAAAGAATTCTAGCTGTAAAATGGACCACAGCAACTAACAGCACGACGGAGTGCTTAAATATTGGGCAAATGTCCTTGGTCAAAATGAAAAGGGTAATAACTGGGCGGTGCTCCGTGACATAATTTCAAAAGCGAAATCTTCCAAAATGGATTTGGACATAAGAGGGCTTCTATCATATTGTAGTGTTGTAGGGTATCACATGGTCGGCCTCGTACGACCATAGCCTTTGCTTACTTGTTTGTAAACCATAATAAACTTATTACGGCATTATTAGACTTAAACATAAAATCGGATGAAACATATGTGTGGAAGCCACATAGCTTTATCTTAACCGATTTTCATTAAATCCCAAATGTTTGCCCATACTCTAAATTTGGTCATAAGTGCCAAAGCGCAAACATTGTACGCTGATATTATACGCTTGGTTCACTATTAACGTGAAATTGGAACTATATCTAAATCTGATAGATGTTGGAATATCGCAACCGATTTTCATCAAATATGACGTACATAATTGTAAGCATGTTCCAGTCATACCTGCCAAAAGTGCTCCTATTTTGGTAAATATGACACATTTGGCCACACTGAAATCGCAATCGGACGAAGAAATATGTACGTGCTATATCTGAATTTAGACCGATTATCTCTAATTTCAAAAGAGAAAAGCATACATGGATTTAGAATGTAATTCTAAATAATTCCATCAGAAAGCCAAATTATCGTGTAGCACAGTGGGGTGTAAAATAAAAAAAAACATGTAAAACAAAAAAAAAAAAAACAGGTATAGGTATAGTCCAAACTGTGCATATAGAAATACTTGTATCAAACAAAGCTCCGGTTATTTTGATTGGGCCCAAAATTATGAAACATCTCGAAATATTGGTCAAGATATAGGAAACAGTATATATATGATAGCAAAACATTTAGGGGTTTGAAAAATTTGATTTTATATTTTCTCTAGAGGTCACAATTATACTCGGAATTTAGCAAGAGCTGAATCCAATCAATTTGAATGGTCATCAAATAATGTTAAGCTGGTGAAATATGTCATATATTTTATATAAAAAAGACGGACATTTCTATTAAACCGGGAAAACTTTGTAATTCCAGATACAATTGCATGAAAAGGTAACGTCGACGGTTATATTGATGCTGATATCCAAGACATCGTATATATAGCAAAATATATTCAATCCCATACATAAAAGGCAGCTTATGCCTCAAGAACGGCTGGATGGATTTTCCACCAATTCAGAATGACCTTTTGGCCATACGCATTAAGTCGTATAATTTTCCATACAAATGGTAAAATTTTTGGAAATTCATATAATGTGATTATTTTTCGGGATTTTCCTAAACTTCACACATCCAAATATTTCTTCCAAATAATAGTGGAACATTAGAAAAATACCAACCCATATGGATAAAAATTAAATAAAAATAATTGTCTATCCACCCTAATATAATTAAATGACTTGGCTCTTTGTTTATTGGCTTACATATTATGCTAATTAGTATTTGAATAAACAAAAGTAAAAAAACAATACGCAGACGTATCACAGATCTACAGCTCGGAAATAATAATGGAGAAAACAAAGCCAGGTCTCAATATGGGAAATAACTTAAAATAACTCATTTTAGTTGTTAAAGAAAAAACTAATTTTCTATTATTAAATTGGAAGCAGAAAATGCGACCATGGAAGCAAAATTGTACAAAATTACAGTTACTAAAATAGTTTACAACTTTGTTAGACAATTGTCAAATAAAGAAAGGTATCTATGAATGAATACAATTAATGGTTAAACAATAAAATATGACATAATGACGAAAAGATTAGATTAATTTGCATGATGTCAAACAAAAATATAAGAGATTTTAAATCTTCAAAAATTTACTTATTCTCATAACAAAAGGATATAAATAATTTAGACAATGAGACACGTTTTATATTGTTATGGTTTAAATTTATTTTTATTATTGAGTTTATTCTAATTTTATATGGCCCGGTCCGCGTTGCCGGCCCATACTTTTAGTCTTTATGTATGTATGGTTTAATGTATAATAAATCACAGATCTGACTTATGTAAGCGGCAAAATTTTTATTAGAAGTAATAACTCCATAGTAATTTCTAAATAGAAATATATGTTCATGACAAAAGTTTTCTGTATTTTGAATAGCCTGATCTTATTTTTCAGCCATAGGCTTTAGTTGGAGTGTAGACAATTTTCCAATTAAATGAGCTGTAATTTGGATTTTGTATTTGCAACGTTTAGAATACCGTGGTATTTAGTTTTGTCCACCTCATAATTGAGGGCAGAATGATTTCATAATGGTGAAAGATGATTATTCTTTTACACCCATTACCGTAAGATGGGAAGTAATTTTGTTGTCATTTAAATTGTCCATATTTTTTTCATCATAGTATGACGATTGACAATCAATATTCTCGTTCCAAATCAATATTCTCTTGGGGCTTACAAATTCAATAGAATACAACATTTTATTTTCTGACCACACATTGGTTGGGAAAGTGGACATTGGGGTACACTGATGTGGGGACTATACTTAAATAAATGTCTTTGTGGACAATTATCTGTAAGATGGTCCTCTACCCCAGAGTAGCCGAAAGACCCCGAAAATAGGTTTAATCATATGGTGGTTATACGAAAACGTGATCAGTTATTCCAAGGATGGTTTTTTCTCAAATTACCAACATTTGCCGAAATTAGTATGAAAAATATGGTTAAAATGTATAATATGCTCGAAATCGGTTTGTACCCCTATGCGGGGGTTATGACCCATATTTTGACCTGCAAAAGGTCAAAAGATCGGTATTTCACTGATTGCAGTCCCAATGAATTTTGCATTTTGAGTTCTAATTGGACGCATTATTGTCTGTGAACGGAGTAGGTTCACGTTTTGAAATGAGTCCCATAACGCTTTCTCGGTAATTTTTGTTTTGTTTAAATGTGTTTACATCTTCAAACTGAAGCACTTTTTAGGTCCTGGAGTTTAAAATTAGATGCCAATGAAAGATGGATATTTATTATCGTATTGCCACTCATTTAAAAAAAGAAAAACATATTGAAAAAAAAATGATTAAATGCAAATCTTTAAAGGTCCTTACGAAGTTTGTCAATATAATGTACCATAATTTTGAAATTAGGTTCTATTGAAAATGTTTTCTCGATTTTTTCCGATTTTAGAGGTGGTTTTTTTTTCTTGATTTTTTAGCGATTTTGAAAAAGTAATAATCCTTTAACTACGGTGTAACCGCGTTAAAATATTTCGACATCATATATTCAGTTTAGCCACAACATGATTCGGTACTACACTTCTGTGCACGTCTGCAATTAATAGCTTATTCTCTTCTGAAATGATTTTATTCGTATAATTTTATTTACACAACAAATACATAAAAACTATAACAACCAGTTTTGTTCGTTGCCGCTTTTAAATCCTCAAAAAGACTACACATCATAATGGAATTAAAAAAAAAACGCAACAAATGTACATTCGAAAATAGTAAGTCAAAATGAAAAAACGCATGTAAAATAAAACATTGCTATTGTACATTCCAAAAGTCAAAATGAAAATGTTCAAATTGCACATTTTACACGATTTTTTTTTTTGGATTTTATCCTTTTCTGCCAAAAAACAATTTCGAATTTGCCTGAATCGTTAAAATAAGATCAGCGGTTCATGAGTTATAAGCGTAGTAACTAACACAACTTTCTTTTATATATATATACCCCAGATATATATATATATATATATATATATTTATATATATATATATATATATATATATATATATATATATATATATATATATATATATATATATATATATATATATATATATATATATAGATTTTTGGGTTAGTAGTAAACTTTTCTATAAAAAATCATTAGTATGTGATCATTCGTTTCCTGTATTTAGTCGTTTGCCGTCTGCTATTAAACTTTGAAGCAACATCTTACTACCCATAATACGGCAGCATGGTCATATCTATACCTATCCATCACTTTTGTTCATTAAAGAAGCTTAAACCTTGCAAAATTTGGAGATCACGCAAATGTTGAAAAATTGTAAATGATATGTCAATAAGTATTTGCTGAGCTGGACTATATACAGCAATAGACGTATCGACTATATCTTAAAAAATATTCCTCATTTTAGGACACCACCTGATTTTGAATATTTTAAAAGCTGAAGACACAATTTTCAATTGAATTAACTGAATTTCGTTTATAGGTCTCAGTATTTAAAATCTATTTTTGTCTAAAATCTAAAATGTTCTATATTTTGACCATGTGGTACAACAAACATATAACGAGACCTTGATGTATTTTGAAGGTTCTTACCAAAATAGTTGTACAAATACTGATTTTTAAAACTGTGAGTGAGTCAATCAAGTAATGTAAAAAAAAAATATTAATTCAGCTGTAATTTATTTCAAATATTTGACAACAGAAGTTGTTTAAATGTTTACATAATTCACACAATTAATATTTAACTAAGGTTACAGCCGAAAAAATGTGGAGTAGCATTATATGAAGCATTTTAGAGTTCGTTCGTTTAACATTTACTTTTCCCGGCCCATTTGTACTACTTCATTCATGGTATTATTCATTCAAGGTATTATGACCTCTTGTATTTGTTTGTAACATAGAAAACAGAAAGAGAAATACAGGGTGAGATGAAAAAACTCCAACCAACTTCAGACGGCTGTCATTTCTAAGCCACTCGTCCGACAGCTGTTAACATTATTCCAGTGACAGTAAAATCATTTTGGTGAGAATTTTCCAGAAATAAAATTAATCGTGCTGGAATTCAAGCGTGATAGTGTGATTACTTTTATTTGGCTGGAAAACAACAAGTGGCAGCATTTAAATGGGGATAAATCTTTTGTGTCTCTTACCATCGCTTGTTACCGTGATACTTGTAACGTAGCGCGACGTCAAGGAAGTAGACGGAAGAAAACAGCAACATCAGCAGAAATGGTTCGAAAAGTAAAGAAGCGACTTGATCGAAACCCGCGTCGCAGTGGCCGAAAATGGCTCGTGAGCTGAACAATCGCTCGCAATATTCCATTCGGCAAATGCTGAAAAACGAGCTCGGGGTAGAGTCATTGAAATTCAAAAAAGTGGAAGAACTTACACCCCAACAGAAAGAAAATAGACTCAAAAGAGCTAAAGAGTTGTTTCGCCGTGGTTGCTTTGCCGAAAGTGGTGAACAACCGAAATTGGTTTTCTTCGATGAGAAAACATTCGTTGTCCAGCAGTTTGTAAACAAACAAATGATCGTGCCAAAGAGGTCAGCTGAAAATGTGCAGTTTCGGTTGGCCACCAGAACTCAAGCGCCGGCCATGGTGATGGCTGTTATGGCGACCCACATAACAGACGATGGTCGCTCTCCGCTCGTATTAATCGACTGAGGCATTAGAATAAATGCCATTGTCGCGAAAATATTTTGGAGGGTGTATCAATGGGCCTAAATACCGCAGGGCAACATCCGAGCAGCGTGTGACGGTTTCATTGGCCGTTTGAAGGCTATAGTTCGTGCCAAAGGAGAACTTATTCTAAAATTTGATGCTATTTCCGACATTTTTAGCTTTCATTCAATAAAATTAAAAAAAAATTAAAATTTATGACGTTTGACTTTGTTGCAGTTTTTTATCTCACCCTGTATATATGTAAAAGAAATAGATCATAGTTCTTCTGCTTATAAGTCAAGATTCACTGGACTGAATTTCACAGAGAAGGATAAAATCTTAGAAAATCGCGTAAAAATATACCAACAAAAATGTGAATATTTTTTTACATTTTTTATTTCTTGTCATCTTTTTTATCGCATGCTATTTTTTGTATTTGGCTGAGAATTTTTCTACACCCGCAAGACTATGTGTTTAGGGTATTATATAGAAGTCGTAATTATCGTCCGATCCTCAAAAAAATTTACATGGGGGTAGGGTTAGGGTTAGAATTCAAGCCTACTGGTTTTGAAGATGTACATTTAGGGGTTCAAATGGAACAAAAATTAAAATTTTCCTGATTTTGCAGTAGCTCTACGCGGCACAATTGAAAACCAATCGACACAGAATTTTGCATGAGAAGATAGTTAAGGACAGGGAAGAAGCTGTAAAATGGAATTAAATACCTAACAAATAGACGGTGTGCGTAAATATTGCGCAAATTTCCCTGTCAAAAAGCTAAGGCTAACATTTGGGCAGGGTTCTACGACATCATTTCAAAATCGAAACTCCCAAAAAGGATTTGGACATAGGGGGACTGCCAATATTGTAATCTTGTGGGGAATCAAATCGTCGTGCGGGGCCGACTATAGCGTTTGCTTACTTGTTTAATTATTAAATTACAATAATTTTGAGATCATTCTAATTATTTTATTTTGATCTTTTTTTCACAGCCCCAACACATATCTGGGAAAGGAAACACATTTCACGATACAACTGGGAGATTTGCGTGGATTCGAACGGCTTGATCGTGACAAGAAGTTGGCATTTTTTCTCCATGGCTGGAACGATGAGGGCAGCAAAGAATGGGTACTCGAAATGTTATTTAGTACGTTTGAGAAATGTGATCTAATAACCGTATAAAACATAAACCCTTCCCTTATTTACTTTCTAGCCTGGACACGATATCAGCCCGATTATACGGTGTGCGTAGTGGATTGGGGTAATTTGTCACAAGTGGACTATAAGTCGGCGTCAATGTCTATATTTGATGTTGGTTTGACGGTAGCAGCAATTGTGGAATTTTTGGAAAATTTCTATCCCAGACATATGTCGAGAAAGAATGTAACAATTGCTGGTTACAGTTTGGGAGCTCATGCGGCCGGATATGCGGGATCAGTTCTCAAGGGTGAAATTGAACAAATCATTGGCCTGGATCCGGCTGGACCGTTGTTTACTCTACCGGCTGTTGTATCAACTGATTATCGTCTCGATCCTTCCGATGCACAATTTGTTCAGGTTCTACACACTTCCGGTGGTACATTGGGAGTGGGTGTAAAATCGGGTCATGCGGATTTCTATCCAAATGGTGGAACTGCACCACAACGAAATTGCAATTCATTTTTGCAATTGCAAGATATGCAAAATACAAGTAAATCACAATATTTTTCAAGAGCTTTGATGCGTAAATAATTTTTTTTCAATTTCTTTTAGATCCCATTTCCTGTAGTCATTCAACAGCTGCAGTATTCTTTAAACAATCGATGAATCCCAGCTATGTTTTTATGGGCTATCACTGTGACAGTTATTCGAGCTATACGAGAGGTTGGTGTTCGAAAAACCGTTATGGTCGTTTTGGAATACATTCCCAGAAAATGTCACGCGGCGATTTTTATTTCGATACCTTACCTCAGAAACCATATGTAGAGCCAAAGACAAGAACCCGCCATCGAATAAATTACAATAGGTTTCGTTTTGGCTGATGTAATTGTGTTTAAGTAATTTTTAAGATTTCTAAGTAGGACTTATCATAAAATATTTCTTTGTGTTCTGTCTAAATTTAATTTAATTTATTTGTTAAAAATTAGTTAAGAATATTAAATAAATTATAAAATAATTTAAATTGTAAAAAATATTACGTGTCTCAGGGCAACATTTTAGACCTTAGTGGGGGAATTGATTTTCCAAGGCCTAATTTAAATTTAATGAAAACAATTATAGAGAAATAGTTCATTTGTTTGATAGGACTATTGACTTTAAAAAAGCAGCAAAAAAAAATCAGTAGAACATTTATGTGGGATAAGCTATTTCTTTATCCGGGTACTACATTTTAGTCAAATTCAAAATATAATGGAAAAGAACTTTTGTCGCCCCTCATATCCTCCGGATCTGTTTTAGCAGAAATATACATGACAATATTCCCTTTGAGTCCATATGTATCTGTTGTACATATACCAACTTTTCTAATGTAAATAAAAAACTACAGCCAATTCGACTCAAAAATCTTGCCAATTTGGTAGGAAACTGCTAAAAAATCTTATTTTTATACCCTTCAACACCATGTGGGACAAAAATTATGTTTTACCTCGAAAAATGTGTCCTGCACATAGGAAACTATAAATGGATCTTCCTTTATCGCTGACTCGATCTAGCTATTTTTGTTCGTCCTTCTGCCCATATAAGTTTTTATGGCCCAATCCTCAGGAAATTTTGTATAGAGATGGGGTTATGCTCAGAATACAAGCATATTACTTTTGCTGGAAATGATCATAAAATATAGAAATGGACCAAAACCAGAAAATTTTCTTGATTTTGCAGTTGCTTTACAAGTCAAAATTATAGACCAATCGACGGAATTTATTATGTGGCTAGAGTTTAGGGAAATATACCATTACTTTTATGTAAGAAAATGATTTCAGTTCACCAATTCAGAATGGTCTATTGGCAGAAAAGAATAAAATATAGACAAATCTCATAAAAAGATGGCAATAAGTATTTGAATATTTTTGTCAAATTTTTTTATTGTATGGGACTTTTGTACATTTGTAATATTTTTTGTACATTTTGTACATTTTCACCTTATCACCTTACAACACTATGTGTTTGAGGTATTATATTCAGGTTGCAATTATGGCCTGATCCCCGCAAAATTTTCTTTCAAACAACGTTTTACTCTCTAGGTCTCTTTATACCAAATCCGTTTCGGGACATATGAAGTCGATCTAAGGTTGTCCATACGTCCGCCTGTCTATCTGGGAAGGGAACATCCAATTTGGTCCAAACTTGGTATATCGTAATGCTATTATCAAACTTAAATCGAGTTTGGTGATGGGTAATATCGGTCCACTTCTTCTGGTACCTCCCCCACAAAAGGTCAAAGGTCAAGGTTTATAACAAATCCGTTTCTGTCTATCTGGAAAGGAAACATACAATTTGGTCCAAACTTAGTATATATATGTTATTATCAAACTTAAATCGAGTTTGGTGCTGGACAATATTGGTCCACTTCTTCTGGTACCTCCCCCCCAAAAAAAGCTCAACATTTTCAAAAAAAAAAAAAAAAAAAATTACCTTATAAAAAGAGAAAGGATCATTCGATTTTGTGAAAACTTTGCACATCAACAGTTTGTGTGGCCATTAATCTTATAAGACGCGAAAAGAGTAATCGATTCATTTCATCGGTTCACTCCTTTTGGTACTTTCCCCACTTCGGTCCACTGTATCTGGCACATCGCGCACATTTGGACAATTTCCTAAATTAATCACATATCTTATTTAAAGAACAGGAAGTAGTCGATATAGATCAAATCTGGCACCTTGTTACATTTTTTATCAGATTAAGGTAAGATACGAAATGGACAGATCAAGTTCGAAGATGGGCTATATCGTTCCACGATATCGTATATCACCCATATAACAGTTCCCCACGATATTCGGTATTTTTGATGAGTTTGGCCACATTTTTCAACGGAATTGTCTGAAATTCTACACAAGGAGTTCTTTGTGAGTGCTTTACCCCCCTATATTCGGTATTTTGACGATTTTAGGTAAAATTCCAACCGAAATTGTTTGAGATGTCGTATTTGAACTTCGTAATGGATGCTACAGTCTATGACAGAAAATTGTCTACGCTGGTCCATGTCTTCGCACAGCTCCGATATAACGGTACCTCCCTACATACGACATTTTGATGATTTTAGCTACATTATTCACCATTTATTTCAAGTTTCGAATTTGAATATGGTAATGGCTTATGACAAACAATGCCTATGTAGGTCCAGATCGTATAGATCCCAACATAAAAGCTATATTCGGTATTTTTAAATTTTTAACAGAATTTTTTAGGGATTTTTTAGGATATTTTTTTTTAGGATTGTATTTTTTTGAAAATTTCCAAATTCATTCCAAATGGTGGAGGGTATTAAAAGTTCGGCTCTGCCGAACTTACTGCTTTTTAACTTGTTTTTTTGGGTCACTTCGGAAATAGAATTTTTAAAAAATCTGTTTTCAATAAATCAATAATTATGATATAACTCCGGAAATGTTTTAAATAACACCACTGTGACCACTTGTTGGATAGTTATTTTTATTAGCTTTCAAATCATACCTATATTGTATTGTACTTTTTCGACCTCTGTAATGCTAATAAGAATTGAAAACAATGTCGATTGGTCTATAATTGTAGAGCCCTTAAAATTTAACATGAAAGGCCGGACGGATCTACATAGCTAGATCGACTAGCTTGTCGAGCTATGGAGATAGACATCGTATTATTTCGTGGCGCTTTTTGGCCTAATTAAACGTATATATTGGGCAACTGGGCCTAAGGCTAAAATATGGAATTCAATACGCGAATTATAAGCACTTAGACAATGACAACAAATAACTAACTTTATACCATAATAATATAGAAAATCCACGTTATGCTACAGCCTACTTTAAATGCACTATACAGTTTAATTGTGCAGTGTACGTGATTAAACTGGTAGTAATGTTTAATCCACCGAAAATTTTAGTAAAAAGAAGTTAATTTAAAAAATAATAATAATAAAAATAGGTATTCTATATCAGGGGATGTAGCTCAGATGGTAGAGCGCTCGCTTAGCATGTGAGAGGTACGGGGATCGATGCCCCGCATCTCCAAACCTATTTTGCTTAAAGTCTAAAAAGAACAAGTAGAGCTTCTTTAACTGAGATAGAATACATTACAAAGTCTATCTGCAAAATTAAAATCGTAAAAATAGAGAATTTCGGCCCATAGGTAAATGTGAACCAGAAAAGGAGTACCCTGAGATGATTTTATGAGATGTAAATATTTTAAAATTTTGAACGAGTTCAGTTGAACTAGTATTTCCAGGTCAATCAACCATGTGAAAGGAATTTTTAAAATTTCATTGAAGATTTTCAATCTTAAACAAGATTCCGCAATGCAGACAGAAAATCATTGCAATATAAGAAAAATTCAAACAATGTGTTGAGGATATGTTTTTTTTCATTTCTGTGCAGATGTGTAAGTAACAACGAAATCTCACCAATTATATTTATTAAATGAGGAAAAAATTCTACCTTAATTTCCTGGCAATAAATCCGTAACTAGGCACTACATTTTCGGAATTTCAACTAAATGCAACCATTTGTTACGTCAATTATGGCGTAATTATGTTGCATTTATATCTGTCTCTCCTCTCTGCTACCTAGTGAGCCAGTGGGTGGGCCATCTATCCGTTCGTCTATGTAACATCATTACCCACCGAAATCCAGAGTAAGTATGTCTGTTTCGCCATGACTTTGCTGCATTACAGGCCATTACAACCGGTACGGATGTGGTTGTCGTATTTTGAGGTTTTATAATGTGGGTGAATCCGGCGTTGTCTGTTGGCGTAATTATTTATACTTGCCGCACGCACAATCACATGCAAATACATACATAAGTAAGGATTCACCAGCAGCTACATATTCACCGCATACGTATGTAAATATTTATGTGTATGCGTAACTCTTTGAGCAAATATGTTGATATTAAATGGTTTGGCAAGGAATGTAAATTATTCACAATGATTGTGGAGTTTATTGAAAGTTGGAATTTTGATTAGAGCTTGGTTAGTGGATGTTTCCGCAAACACAGTTAGTGGTAATTTGATGGAGGAGCTATAGGGGTGGGTGATGAGGTCGCCCAAAAATGTGATTAGCGCTGTTAATTTTATTTATTTTGTAATTTTCACAAGATTATGGCGATGGCGATTATGCCAGGGATTAATGACGGGCAAATTTGTTCAAATAGTCTCATTAGACTCGGTTGAGTGGTGGAGTTCGGAAATTTGCAATTAATAAAAGTGATGCAATTATGGTTTATAGTTTTCTAATTGGAGTGTTGATTGTTTATGAGCGAGAATTGCATTATATATTTTTGAAAGCGAATTTGCAATAATTGCTGATAAAAAAAGGTACCTTTGTTGGAGATGCGGGGCATCGATCCCCGTACCTCTCACATGCTAAGCGAGCGCTCTACTTAAATACTTCTTTGTATTTATTTTGTGAAAATGAACGATTTCGTTAAAAATATTTAGAAAGTATGTGACGGTTATGACAATAATTGTTATTCAAAATTTAAGAAGAAGTGAGCCGATGAATTCTATATTCACATCAGATCTCTGGTTACTAAATTTTAAAGAGAGATTTAAGTATTGGAAATTGTGACCCTTTGTTTTTGTGTTTATGCAAATATTGAGATGTGTGAAATTTTAGAGGAATCGAATGCTTACTTCGCATTCATGAGCGATTTGGTCATTCACAATTTTTACCTGTTGTTGATGTGTAAAATTGGAAGAGATATAATTATTCAAATTTATGACCCGTTGTGGAGGAGGTACATGATGGGGTTTGTCGATGTTATACATTTTAACAACTGACATAGCACTGATCAAAATATTAGGATTTTTAAAGTTTCAACAAAATTGGACGATGTCCTTCCACATTATTCCTTGCAAATTATTTTCTGCGAAAATCTTTACCTTATGTGTGGGAGGTACCAGAAGCAGTGGACCTATGCTGCCCATCTTCGTGCTCCATCTAAATTTGGCAACAATATTACGATGTACAGAGTTTGAATCAAATCGTCAGACAGACCAACAGTCTGACAGCCAAACGGACGGATGAAAGCATCTAAAACAGCGATGCTCAAAACAGTGTTCTAGAACATGAGCCGAACAAAGAGATTTTTTTATTTAAAATTCTGTTTTTCTTTATATTTTACGGTTCTATTTAATTGTTTTTAAACACGGATGTTTGCCAAAATAATTTATAAAGCAAATGGATAAAAAATATTTGTATAAATAATGACTTAACACTGTTTTGTTCTTGATTTAAATAAGCAAAGAGAAATTTGACTGAAAAGAGATATTTTTTCTTGAGCACCGCTGATCTAAGACCACCCAACATACCAGAAATACAATACAGCTTGAGAATAATATTATAAAAATAGAAATTTTCAACAATGCTTGAGAAACACTTATGTTTCATAAACTTTTCTCAAATCGTTTGTTGACAAATTAGTTTTGATTTTTTGTGAAAATTGTCAGCTAAAAATTTTCTTTTGCTAAAACGCAAAATAACGCGAATGTAGGACCCATTTCCGGACCGAATTCTTAAGGTAATAATGAATAAAAAATCTGGTACTCTGTGCTATATATCATTTCAATCTCATTTCAGATAGGATGGATCAAAAAAGTTGCAGGAATTCAATAGAAGTGTAGTACTAGTGGAAAAGATGCAGACGCTCAAATAAGGGAGAAGAAAGCGTCAGGGTATCAAGGCAACAGGAGGCAGTGATAGCTGGGATGTCCATCAAAGAAAAAAAATGTGTAAAATGATTAAAAATAAGTAAATATTTTATAATATTACAAAAATAAGCTTTATATAATATTATTTTCGTAAGCTTATTCTACAATTTCAAGTATAAGCTTATAAGTAAGGGTTCCATTTCGATTATTCTATACTTGTTACACAAACATTTTTCAATGTTTTCTCAAGATTTTCTCAAGCTTAAGGCTTATGTTCATAAGCTTATTGTAATATTATTCTCAAGTCATTTTGGTATGTTGCGCATTATTTCGGTGAGCCCCGTTTTGGCCTTATCAAATTATATATACTACTCTGTACCCATATAGCTGGGTATATATCAATTTGTGACACAAATCATCAAAATGCTGAATATCGGAAGGCTGGTAGGTGAAAAATTGGGATCATGTAATTTTTGTCAGAGAAGGTACCTATTGTCAACACCAAATGTCAACTTTAAATAATGTGTCTCAAATCATTAAAATATCGGATATAGGAGTTACCAATATATGGGGGCTACGGAGGCCTGTATATGCAATTTCTGTCAAAGAAGGTAGTACCCATTGCGAACTTCAAACACGAAATTTGAAAAAAAATATCCCGTGTGGCTTAAATCATAAAAATACCAGGACTATACGAAGACGTGGACATGTACATGCAATGTTCTGTCATAGAAGGGAGTACTCATTACTAACTCCAAATACCAGAAATGGAAAAGACTGTGAAAAATGTGACACAATTCATCGAAATACCAAATATCGGGAAGTACAGTTACATATGGAAATATACTAGAACTTCAGCCTACATGGACAGTTCGTTGTAAAAAAAACTGTCAATTTACTGAAAATTCGGGTTTAAATTATGATTAAAATATTCTCAACACCTTTTATCTGCCGATACAGTTTTAAGGTCGCTATACCAAAATGTGGACCAATATAATTTGCAATACCAAAAAAATTCTACGAACCAAAATGCACTTAAACGAATAGGCTAAAGCGAAACAGAATCTTATGCTGATATACTTTGTGGGGTCTAAAATGCTTATTTGGAGTATTAACAGATAAAAAAGCAGCTAAGATCGTCCGGGCCGAACTTTTAATACCCTCCACCATATGGGAGCTATAGGAAGAAGTGTTTCTGCATATATTTTTATTATCGGCTGTAGTACCCATTAAGATCTTCAAATACGAATTTGAAATAACTCCGGTGAATAATGTCGCTAATATCAAAATACCGGATAGAGGGGGCTGTACGTTTTATGTGGGCTATACCGAGGCGTGGATCTGGATTTCTATCATATGTTGTAGTATCATTACGAACTTCAAATTCGAAATTTGAAATAATTCCGGTGAATAATGTCGCTAAAACCATGAAAATACCGAATCTTGGGAGGTACCGATATGTGGTACCTTTACGAAACGTGGACCTGCATTTATTTATCTTAGGCTGTAGTACCCACTACGAACTTTAAATACGAAATTTGAAACAATTCTTGTTTATAATGTCGCTAATATCATCAAAATACCGAACAAAAGGGAGGTGACGTTAATGTGGGCCGTATGTAGGAGTGGACCTACATAGACAATTTTCCGTCATAGGTTGTAGTACCAACTAACATCTTCAAATAAAAAAATTTGAAGTGAATAATGTCGCTAAAATCATCAAAGTATCGAATCTTTGGAGGTACCGTTATACGATATAGTGGACCTCTATAGACGGTTTTCTTCCAGAGGGTAAAGTACTCAGAAGAAACTCCTGGTTTTAACTTTCAGACAATTCCATTGAAAATGTTGGCTAAAATCATCAAAAAAACCGAATATTGAGGAGTACCGTTTTATGGGGGCTGTACGATATTGTGGACCGATATAGCAGATAAAAGACTCTGTTCAAAAGATTTTACTTCCTATCTTAATTGGTTTTGACTGTAGCGTGATTACAACAGACGGACGGACGGCAGGGCCAAATCGTTTTAGAGATTTACGATAATAAAAACTATAGATACTTTATTAGATCTAAAATTATTATTTCGATAAGTTACAAAAGTATTGAAGAACTCAATATACTCTCCATACTATTTATGGTGGAGGTTAAAAATAATGAATTTAATGAGAAAAATATATACGGAGTATAGTCTAAGGGTATAGATCCATATGAATCAGTAACATTCTAACTAGTTTTAGTACCAATCTTCAGTTTAGTCCCTGCAATATTAAAAATGATTCTCTGGAGATGCGGGGCATCGATCCCCGTACCTCTCACATGCTAAGCGAGCGCTCTACCATCTGAGCTACATCCCCTGTTAAATTAATGACAATGGTGCAACAAAAAATGCAATTTTGTTGAACAATAAATTTAGTTGAATTATGAAACGTAAAAGTAAGCCTCCGATCTGGTATTTCATTCGTGATTCAAAATTTTTGTTTGCAAATCACGGTTTTATTTACAATTCAAAACTAGTTTCAATTGCCCTTAACAAAAGTTATTTTAAGCCGATGAGTTGTTACTTAGTCCACATTCAATACTGCATGTAGATACGTGACCTCTTACATTTAAATTTGAAGTAATTCACTTAATACACATTTCAGAAATATTTATTTTACCAAGTTATAAATATTTCTTCAGCTATGTCTGGGGATGTAGCTCAGATGGTAGAGCGCTCGCTTAGCATGTGAGAGGTACGGGGATCGATGCCCCGCATCTCCAAAAACTCTTTTAGGTGATTATTATCTATTTGTTCTTTATCGGCGAGGATACTCCATAAAAATGTAATTTTAAAAATTCCTGCTAACATTGTAGCTATTTTCATTATAAAGCGACATCAAATGAAATTGTGTGAAAATATAGATGTTCATAGTTATTACAACAATATATGAACGTATTTATTTTTAATTCTACCAAAAATGTTTTATTGGGATACAGCAATTTCTGTATATGTATATGTGTACCAAATACATGTTACCAGTGTTTAAAGTCGAACAGCACGACATATCATTATTAATTATAATAAAATATTTCATGACTGGTAAATGACCAGCTAACCAAAAATTCCATATAAATTGCATTTTGAACTCTTAATAAAGTAAATCTGCATTTCGTTACGAGAGTATAAACCACGTCTAGACAAAAATGTTTAGAATACATTTGCCGAACTTAATATCCAACACAACAGCCAGCACACCCACACATCCCCACCCACTCACCTACCCACTTCTCTGGCCACAACAGATTGCTGTAATTTAGTTTAGACGTGTATGTAGTTTAGAAAGTACAGTACATACAACAACAATATCATGAATAAAAACGATATACGAAAACCAACAATTACAAGAACAACAACCACTACAACTCTCGAGTAAAGTATGATAAATTACAAAGTTCATAATTAAAATGTATTAAATTCAATTTACTATCGCTACGAATATTAAAACTGCAAAAAAGCACTCAACCTCTCACTCTCCCCACTCTCTCTCTTTCGCTCTGCACAATTCTGGTTTACCATAAACATTCAAGTAGTAGTTCTTCAGACATATACCATATCTAGGTATGTTGGTAGGTAGGTAGGTGTGCGTGTGCATACTTTTGTGCATGAACGAAGGTGGATTTTGAGGATTTTTCTTCTTTTTTACTTGTTTTACTTTTCAGAAAAGTAACAAAAATATATTTATAAATATGTTTTGCCAGAGTAGAAGGATGAACAACTTTTAACATAGATTATTTGCAAACAACTACTACAGGAGGAAACAAGTTGATAGTTAAGATATGGAATAACATAAAACATAAAGATACACTCGAAGAAAAGTGAATGTTTTTCTACTCCCCAAGGAAACGAAAATACAATTTTTTAGCCAAATTGATTGGAAAATATATTGTACCGTTCAAAAATATACTCTTTATGGTTTCAAAGATTTATGTGTAATTGACGACCGCTATCTTAACCTAATGAAACATTCATTCTTCCTCAATGAGAAATTCTAATAAAACCAGAAGGAGTGTACCGATATATTCCACCTTGTGTTGATAAAATTATTCGGATGTGCCGACTTTGAAAGGAACCGGAGGCTCATTTCGCGTTTTATGAGATTCATTGTTTTCCAAAATTTTGGCTCGTTGTGGGAAGTGCACCGTTATATCCGTTCTTCATACGAAATCTTGTGTTGGTAAAAATATTGAGATGTATGAAATTGGAAGATATTCGAGTCCTTTTTTCAGATCTCATAAGAGTTATAATTATTCAAAATGTTGACCCTTTTGTGTAGGGGGTAGCAGAAGAAGTGGTCCGACATATTCCACATTTCGACCTGGTTTTGGGTTGATAAAAAATATTGGGATGTACAAAGTTTGTGTATGATCGGATGTTAATTTCGCGTTTTTATGAGCTTCGTGGTTGTTCCCTTTGTGTGGAAGGTAACAGTAATTATGGGTGAGAGGTACCAGAAGGAACAGTCTTTATACCTGATCTTATGTTGGCAAGAATATTGGATGTGTGAAATTTGAAAAGAATTGGATGTTTATTTCGTATTTCATAAGAGTTATATTTATTCAAAATGTTGAAATGTTGTTGTTGAGGTATCAGAAGGAGTGAAGGTATATATCCTATCTTCACAGCAGATCTTCTAGTAGAAATATAGGATTATGAGAGACATAACAATAGGTGAGAGGTACCAGAAGTAGTGGACCAGATATGACGAAAATATTAAGATATGTGAAATTTGAAAACCGACTCTTAATTCTTATTTTATAAGAGTTAGAATTATTCAAAATGTTGACCCTTTGTGGGGTAGATAACTGAGGGAGTTGACCGATATTGTACATTCTCATACCTGACCTAGCATAGACCAACATATTGGTATTTGCAAATTTTGCATAAAATCGAACGATCCTTTCTCTTTCTATGAGGTAAATTATTTTCTTTTGAAAATTTGGAACTTTTGTGGGAGAGGTACCAGAAGGAATGGTACCATGTTGTCCATCTCCGAACTCGATCTATGTTTGAGAATAATATTATGATGTAGCAAGTTTGGATCGGATGTTCCCTTCGAGAATTATCGTGCGCACCAGCCAGCCAGACGGACGGACGGACACCCTTATATCGACTACAAATTTTATCAACCGGATTTGGTCCAAAGGGACCTAGGGTCTAAAATCGTCATTTTGATGAGGCACGTTTTGGCTGTATCAAATACCCTCTGAGTGTATAAATACAGGGTGAGACAAAAAAAATTGCAACAAAATCTAACGCCATAATTTTTAATTTTTTTAAAATTTTATTGAATCGGAAATAGCACAAATTTTAGAACAAGTTTAGATTTGTTCGAATTGGTCACCCTTGGCACGAATTATAGCCTTCAAACGGCCAATGAAACTGTCACACGCTGCCCGAATGTTGCTCTGCGGTATTTTGACCCATTCCCGGTGAAGCGCTTGCTTGAGGAGATCGACACTTTGGTATTTTTTAGTGCCAACCAAAATTCTCCAGACACAATGGTCCAACGGATTGGTATCCGGAGATTTTGGTGGTCATTGTGCGGTGGAAATGAAGCGAGGAACCTCATTTTGTAACCAATCTTGGGTGGCGTGTGCTGAGTGCGATTGTGCTGAGTCCTGTTGGAATGTCCTAGGTCTGAGGCCAAAATGTTTGCATGCCCAAGGCTTTAAAACACCCTCCAGAATATTTTCGCGATAATATTCAGCATTTATGCCACGGTCGATTAATACGAGCGGAGAGTGACCATCGGTTGTTATGGCGGCCCACAACATCACCGTGGCCGGCGCTTGAGTTCTGGTGGCCAACCGAAGTTGCATATTTTCAGCTGACCTCTTTGGGAAATAAACACGATCATTTTGCTTGTTTTCAAACTGCTGGGCAATGAATGTTTTTCTTATCAGAGAATACCAAATTAGGTAGTCCACCACTCTCGGCCAAACAGAAACGGCGAAGCAACTCTTTAGCTCTATTGAGTCTATTTTCTTGCTGTTGCGGTGTTAGTTCTTGCACATTTTGGAATTTCAATGGCTCATTTTTCAATATTTGCTGAATGGAACATTGCGATATGTTCAGCTCACTAGCCATTTTTCGGCCTCTGTGACACGTTTCGATCAAATCGCTTCTTTACTATTCGAACCATTTCTGCTGATGTTCCTGTTTTCTTCCGTCCATTTCCTTGACGTCGGGCTGCTCTTTCGTTATCACGGTATTGAGCGATGGTACGAGACACAACATATTTATTTACATTTAAATGCTGAAGTGCTATAACGATAGCCACTTGTGGTTTTCCAGCCACATATAAAGAAATCACACTATAACGCTTAAATTCCATCACGAATAACTTTTTTCCATAAAATTCTCACAAAAATGCCTTTGTACGCTTGCGAGCAATATAATGGGCTGTCAGTGGAATAATTTTAACAGCTGTCGGATGAGTGGCTTAGAAATGACAGCAGTCTGAATTTGGTTGCAGTTTTTTCGCCTCACTCTGTATAGACAATTTTTGAAGAAATACGTTTCTGCGTAAAAGTCGATTGGCAAATTCAAATGCAAAATTTTAAAGCTCATTAAAAAGAAAAGTTCCGAGCAACGACTATGAATGACTGCAAAATCACATCTTAAATATTGTGACATTTATAATCAAAAATGTACTCTTAATCAAAAATGTACTCTTAAAATGGCCTCTACCAATTTTGTTTTTGAATAAATCAAATGAAAAATACAATATTCTCCAATGATATAGTCTAAAAAAATCATGTTTCCAACTGAGATTTTTCTTTGAGTTCATTCCATCTAACTTACATTTATCATAAAACACAACAATGGCAACAGAAGAAAAAAATCTACCAACTAATAAACTAAAAAATCCCTCACACCAACAAACACACACAACGCACTTGCACTTAGCCACCAGCCAGACACACTCATCCAGAGAAAATGCAATGCAACAGTAGCAGACAGCGGTGGCAACAGTAGTCGTAGCTGCAACAACTAACAGTTTAACACTTAAGGGCCGGTTATAATGTGGCAACAAACGTTCAAACAAAAAACAACAACCAAGCAGGCCATACCAGACCAGCCAGGATCATTTGCTAAAAGAATAACTTTCATGTTTTCGTGCTTGTAAGGACTGTGTATATTGTACAAGAATGGCAGCGTACAACGGCGAGCAACATTTACTTTATTGCTTGCAACACAAAGTTGTGGCAAGTTGCAACTCCTTGAATGCAATCAAGGAAACTTGAAAACAGGAGCGGTCATCGTTTATTGCGTTAAAAGACAAAAAAATGCTGGGAATTCACTTTACGAATTATAACTTTATGGTAGCCCTATTTGGACATGTTTTTTAAATTATAGCTATGCTATTGGGGGGTACTGCAATAGTTGGCAGAGGGTTTGACAATTAATATATTCGTGCAAATGGGACTAATCTGGGCAAATATTGGGGTGAAATTAAGAGAACTTTTTATACCCTCTACGATCTGTAGAAAATGTAGTTTCTGATCATATTTTTTCTAGAACTTTGAAATGTAATTTTTAGACACAGCATTTCCATCTCGACGACCCAAGACGTGACAATCTACAAGGATATATTTCGCAATATTTTATATAGAGCTTTTACAGAGATTTGGATTACTTGAATAATCATTGTGTTAGAAAATGGGTCATGACGTATTTGAAGTCTTCCTACTGAAATAATGCTTTGCACGAGAAACTATTTTTAAATTGATGAATTTTTGGCGTATAAATAAGATTTAGACATTAAATGTATTCTGGGACCTATAGAAGAATTTAATTATAAGACAACAAATACCTCTTTGGTGACTTGCTTGAGGGTTGCTATTAAAACTGTGATGTATGCATCTCTTATAGTTTGCTTTTACAACCTGCTGAGCTTCCAAGTAATTATTTTTTGTGTTTCACTGTGCTATTAAAACGCAAGCATATCACGGAACTCACGATTTTGGATATTATGTTGATTTAAGACATATTTTTTAACCCAAATTTGTATTTCGCCTGTATCATGGCCATTTGAGATTTTGAGAAAAAAATTATATCAATGGTTTTTAAGTAAGATCCTTCTGAATATTAGTAAGTGTTTTGATATTTTTTCTAATTCAGAGATATCCAAGAAAACACAAATTGATAAAAAAATCCATGTCTAGATACTTAAAAAAAAATCCCATAAAAATTAATTAAAAATCAATGCCTAATGTCATAAAAACTGGCTTAAAAATTCACTCAAAAAATCCATGCCTAAATACTCCCACAAATTCATTTAAAAATCTATTTCTAAAGACATCAATACTTCCTAAAAATTAAATAAAAACTTAACGCCTAAAGACCTCGAAAAGTCCCTCAAAACTTAATTAAAAAATCCACGCCTAAAGTCCTCGAAAAGTCCCTCAAAAATTCATTAAAAAATTCACACCTAAAGACCTCGAAAAGTCCCTCAAAAATGCATTAAAAAATCCACGTCTAAAGACCTCGAAAAGTCCCTCAAAAATTCATTAAAAAATCTACACCTAAAGACCTCGAAAAGATCCTCAAAAAATCAATAAAAAAATCCACGCGTAAAGACCTCGAAAAGACCCTCAAAAATTCATTAAAAAATCCACGGCTAAAGACCTAGAAAAGACCCTCACAAATTCATTAAAAAATCTACACCTAAAGACCTCGAAAAGATCCTCAAAAAATCAATAAAAAAATCCACGCCTAAAGACCTCGAAAAGTCCCTCAAAAACTCATTAAAAAATCCACGCCTGAAAACCTCGAAAAGTTCTTGAAAAATTCATTAAAAAATCCACGCCTAAAGACACCGAAAAGTCCCTCAAAAATTCATTAAAAATTCACGCCTAAAGACATGGAAAAGTCCCTCAAAAATTCATTAAAAAATCCACGCCTAAAGACATCGAAAAGTCCCTCAAAAATTCATTAAAAAATCCACGCCAAAAGTCCACGAAAAGTCCCTTAAAAATTCATTAAAAAATCCACGCCTAAAGTCCTCGAAAAGTCCTTTAAAAATTCATTAAAAAATCCACGCCTAAAGTCCTCGAAAAGTCACTTAAAAATTCATTAAAAAATCCACGCCTAAAAACCTCGAAAAGTCCCTCAAAAGTCCCTAAAGATTTCGAAAAGTCCCTAAAAAATGAATTAAAAAATCCACGCCTAAAGATTTGGAAAAGTTCCTCAAAAAATCAACGCCTAAAGATTTCGAAAAGTCCCTCAAAAATGAATTAAAAAATCCACGCCTAAAGATTTGGAAAAGTCCCTCAAAATGAATTAAGAAATCCACGCCTAAAGATTTCGAAAAGTCCCTCAAAAATGAATTAAGAAATCCACGCCTAAAGATTTCGAAAAGTCCCTCAAAAATGAATTAAGAAATCCACGCCTAAAGATTTCGAAAAGTCCCTCAAAAATGAATTAAGAAATCCACGCCTAAAGATTTCGAAAAGTCCCTCAAAAATGAATTAAGAAATCCACGCCTAAAGATTTCGAAAAGTCCCTCAAAAATGAATTAAGAAATCCACGCCTAAAGATTTCGAAAAGTCCCTCAAAAATGAATTAAGAAATCCACGCCTAAAGATTTCGAAAAGTCCCTCAAAAATGAATTAAGAAATCCACGCCTAAAGATTTCGAAAAGTCCCTCAAAAATGAATTAAGAAATCCACGCCTAAAGATTTCGAAAAGTCCCTCAAAAATGAATTAAGAAATCCACGCCTAAAGATTTCGAAAAGTCCCTCAAAAATGAATTAAGAAATCCACGCCTAAAGATTTCGAAAAGTCCCTCAAAAATGAATTAAAAAATCCACGCCTAAAGATTTGGAAAAGTCCCTCAAAAATGAATTAAGAAATCCACGCCTAAAGATTTCGAAAAGTCCCTCAAAAATGAATTAAGAAATCCACGCCTAAAGATTTCGAAAAGTCCCTCAAAAATGAATTAAGAAATCCACGCCTAAAGATTTCGAAAAGTCCCTCAAAAATGAATTAAGAAATCCACGCCTAAAGATTTCGAAAAGTCCCTCAAAAATGAATTAAGAAATCCACGCCTAAAGATTTCGAAAAGTCCCTCAAAAATGAATTAAGAAATCCACGCCTAAAGATTTCGAAAAGTCCCTCAAAAATGAATTAAGAAATCCACGCCTAAAGATTTCGAAAAGTCCCTCAAAAATGAATTAAGAAATCCACGCCTAAAGATTTCGAAAAGTCCCTCAAAAATGAATTAAGAAATCCACGCCTAAAGATTTCGAAAAGTCCCTCAAAAATGAATTAAGAAATCCACGCCTAAAGATTCGAAAAGTCCCTCAAAAATGAATTAAGAAATCCACGCCTAAAGATTTCGAAAAGTCCCTCAAAAATGAATTAAGAAATCCACGCCTAAAGATTTCGAAAAGTCCCTCAAAAATGAATTAAGAAATCCACGCCTAAAGATTTCGAAAAGTCCCTCAAAAATGAATTAAGAAATCCACGCCTAAAGATTTCGAAAAGTCCCTCAAAAATGAATTAAGAAATCCACGCCTAAAGATTTCGAAAAGTCCCTCAAAAATGAATTAAGAAATCCACGCCTAAAGATTTCGAAAAGTCCCTCAAAAATGAATTAAGAAATCCACGCCTAAAGATTTCGAAAAGTCCCTCAAAATGAATTAAGAAATCCACGCCTAAAGATTTCGAAAAGTCCCTCAAAAATGAATTAAGAAATCCACGCCTAAAGATTTCGAAAAGTCCCTCAAAATGAATTAAGAAATCCACGCCTAAAGATTTCGAAAAGTCCCTCAAAAATGAATTAAGAAATCCACGCCTAAAGATTTCGAAAAGTCCCTCAAAAATGAATTAAGAAATCCACGCCTAAAGATTTCGAAAAGTCCCTCAAAAATGAATTAAGAAATCCACGCCTAAAGATTTCGAAAAGTCCCTCAAAAATGAATTAAGAAATCCACGCCTAAAGATTTCGAAAAGTCCCTCAAAAATGAATTAAGAAATCCACGCCTAAAGATTTCGAAAAGTCCCTCAAAAATGAATTAAGAAATCCACGCCTAAAGATTTCGAAAAGTCCCTCAAAAATGAATTAAGAAATCCACGCCTAAAGATTTCGAAAAGTCCCTCAAAAATGAATTAAGAAATCCACGCCTAAAGATTTCGAAAAGTCCCTCAAAAATGAATTAAGAAATCCACGCCTAAAGATTTCGAAAAGTCCCTCAAAAATGAATTAAGAAATCCACGCCTAAAGATTTCGAAAGTCCCTCAAAAATGAATTAAGAAATCCACGCCTAAAGATTTCGAAAAGTCCCTCAAAAATGAATTAAGAAATCCACGCCTAAAGATTTCGAAAAGTCCCTCAAAAATGAATTAAGAAATCCACGCCTAAGATTTCGAAAAGTCCCTCAAAAATGAATTAAGAAATCCACGCCTAAAGATTTCGAAAAGTCCCTCAAAAATGAATTAAGAAATCCACGCCTAAAGATTTCGAAAAGTCCCTCAAAAATGAATTAAGAAATCCACGCCTAAAGATTTCGAAAAGTCCCTCAAAAATGAATTAAGAAATCCACGCCTAAAGATTTCGAAAAGTCCCTCAAAAATGAATTAAGAAATCCACGCCTAAAGATTTCGAAAAGTCCCTCAAAAATGAATTAAGAAATCCACGCCTAAAGATTTCGAAAAGTCCCTCAAAAATGAATTAAGAAATCCACGCCTAAAGATTTCGAAAAGTCCCTCAAAAATGAATTAAGAAATCCACGCCTAAAGATTTCGAAAAGTCCCTCAAAAATGAATTAAGAAATCCACGCCTAAAGATTTCGAAAAGTCCCTCAAAAATGAATTAAGAAATCCACGCCTAAAGATTTCGAAAAGTCCCTCAAAAATGAATTAAAAAATCCACGTCTATAGATTTCGAAAAGTCTTTCAAAAATGAATTAAAAAATTCACGCCTAAAGATTTCGAAAAGTCCCTCAAAAATGAATTTAAAAATCCACGCCTAAAGACCTCGAAAAGTCCTTCAAAATTGATTAAAAAATCCACGCCTAAAGACCTCGAAAAGTGACTCAAAAATTCATTAAAAATCCACGCCTAAAGACCTCGAAAAGTCCCTCAAAAATTGATTTAAAAATCCACACCTAAAGACCTCGAAAAGTCCCTTAAAAATTGATTTAAAAATCCACGCCCAAAGACGTTGAAATGTCTCCCAAAAATGCATTACAAATCCATGCCAAATGACTTCCAAAAGTTCTTTAAAAATCCACGCCTTAAGACGTCTAAAAGTCTCTTAAAATTCATTAAAAATCCAGGCCGAAAGACCTCGAAAAGTCCTTCAAAGTGTCTATAAAACTTAAAAAAAAATAATGCAGACTTGCCAATCCCAATCTCATTGTAGCAAAATACTAAAAGAAATAAACAAAAAAGAAAATTTACTTGTTAGCCATTTGTTTTTCAGGACTAATTAATATCACTTCCTTCATCCCCTTCCAACATAATAACCAATTATTAGTTTAAAAACTCTTCCCTTCCCTGTGGCCAGGATAGATTTATTATAGCCTCTGGTTAAGTAAGAATAGTTTGAAATTTCCATGTATCATTTACATTCATGTTCGGTAGTTGGAAATAATAAATTTCATAGGGCCATAAAATATAACAACTCGCCATGGTACTAAAACAAAAAGTGCAGCATAGAACTTTAAAGAGTACGTTAATATAATTGAAATTGTATCTAAGTTGTAGTCGTCGTTTTGTGTTGTATTTTTTTTTTTTGTAAATCGTAGAATTCCTGAACAAGTTGAGCAGAGTATAAACTATAACTTGTGACTTGGTTGGAATTCTTGGATTTACACTCGAAAAGAGTAGCCGTATATTATTCAAAAGATATATTATTTCAAAGATGACAGCAACACAAGATCGACGTCTGTACTTGGCGAGAATTTGTATATTTTTGTTATATGTTCAAATATTATTATTGTCGAATAAATATTCCTGATGCTGTCGTCCACCGGAGGACGAAATATAGAAAATAATAAATAAAAAAGCAACAACGACCTCGAGCTCAATTTTGTTAAACTTACATTTGAAATAATTTAAATAAAAGATCGAATTATATAAATTAAAATCAGAAAAAATACCTATTTTTGAGAGCTCTACGTCATAATGTCAATAGCTCATTTAGGACCTACAGGGTGAGATGAAAAAACTGCAACCAACTTCAGACTGCTGTCATTTCTAAGCCACTCATCCGTCAGCTGTTAAAATTATTCCTGTGACAACTTATTATAATGTTAACAAGCGTACAAAAGCGTTTTGGTGAGTATGTTCCAGAAAAAAAGTTATTCGTGATGGAATTCAAGCGTTATATTTGACTGGGAAACCACAAGTGGCTATAGTTAGAGCACTCCAGCATTTAAATGTGAGTAAATTTTTTTGTGTCTGGTACCCGACGTCAAGGAAGTGGACGGAAGAAAACAGCAACATCAGCAGAAATGGTTCGAAAAGTAAGGAAGCGACTTGATCGAAACCCACGTCGCAGTGGCCGAAAATGGCCCGTGAGCTGAACATATAGCAATATTCCATTCGGAAAATATTGAAAAATGAGCTCGGGGTAAAGCCATCGAAATTCCAAAAAATGCAAGAACTTACACTGCAACTGAAAGAAAATAGAGAATAGAAAATAGAAATAGAGAGTTGCTTCGCTGGGCCCAAAGTGGATAACTGCAGAATTTGGTTTTCTCCGATGAGAAAACATTCATTGTCTAGCAGTTTGTAAACAAACAAAATGATCGTGTTTACTTGCCACAGAGGTCAGCACAAAATGTGCACCTTTGAGTGGCCACTAGAACTTAATCGCCGGCCACGGTGATGGTGTGGGCCGCCAAATAGCTGATGGTAGCTTTCCGCTCATATTAATCGACCGTGGCATCAGAATAAATGCCAAATATTGTCGCGAAAACATTCTGAAGGGTGTATTAAAGCCTTGGGCACGCAAACATTTTGGCCGCAGACCTTGGACATTCCAACATGACTCAGCACTATCGCACTCAGCACACGCCATCCAAGAATGGTTACAAAATGAGGTTCCTCGCTTTATTTCCAGCGCAAAATGGCCACCAAAATCTCCGGATACAAATCCGTTGGACTATTCTGTCTGGAGTATTTTGGAAAGGAAGGTTGGCACTAAAAATACCAAAGTGTCAATCGCCTCTAGCAAGCTCTTCGCTGGGAACAGGCAAAAATACCGCAGAGCAACATTCGGACAGCGTGTGACGGTTTCATTGGCCGTTTGAAGGCCATAATTCGTGCCAAAGGTGGCCAATTCGAACAAATCTAAGCTTATTCTTACATTTGATGCTATTTCCGACATTTTTTGCTTTCATTAAATAAAATTAAAAAAAAAATCTAAAAATATGGCGCTTGACTTTGTTGCAGTTTTTTTTATTTCGCCCCGTATATAGAAATGTCATTTCTGACAATTGCAGCGATACTGATGGGCAAGGTATCGGGTAAATAGCAATATAGGTACGATCTATATATATAAGAAATTTATGTTAGTTATTCCGCTTATAATTCAAGAACCGCTAGGCGGATTTTGACAATTCTTTGGAAAAATGTAAAATCTATGGAAATCGGGGAAAATATGCCAATAAAAAGTAAAGACTTTTTGTCAAAAATATTTATTGCATGCCATTTTATCAACTTGACTTACAATTTTTATTTGTACTTTTTGTAATATTTTTACACTCTACAATACTGTGTGTTGGATTTTTATATTTAGGTCACAATCCAATTCTCCCCAAATTTTGCATGGAAGTAGGGTTAGGGTCAGAATAGAAGACTATTGTTTTCAAGATGTTTATTGAGGTTCAAATGGACAAAAACCTAAAAAATTTTTGATTTTACAGGCGTTTTCCAGTCACAATTAAAAAAACCCATCGGCACAGAATTTTCCCTGAGTTGAGAATCAGAGATTTTTGAAATTGTTTTCTTTTTTATGTGAAATTGTTTTAAATATAAATCAGCACGACGGAGAGGGGTAAATAAAGGGCAAATACCCGGGTTAATAACCCCAGGAAACATTTGTTCAGGACTCTAGGCATTATTTAAAAAAACCGACTAAAATGAGTTTAGACCTAAGGAGGTTTTCCAATTTATTGTAGTTATGTAGGGTATCACTTGGTCGGCCCCGCACTTCTATAGCCTTTGCTTACTTCTTTAAAATATATAACTAGTAGTAGCGAAAATCATTTTAAACATTTTATCTAATATTTTCCTCCGGCCGTATGCCCGACAATGTTTTGCTAAGTAGAACAACAAAACGCTTAAATTATGCTTTTCAAAATGTGAAAATTGAATTTAAGTTTTCCGGTGTTATTTTTTTCCCCTATTCTCTTAAATGTATAGAGTTGACTCTTGAAAAACAAAAGAAAACAACTTGAAAATCCACAACAAACTGCCAACAGCAACAACAAGAACAACAACAATAAAAGCACTTCACGCGTTCCATGATTGAAATGGTCTTTATATTGTTGTTGCTCTTGTTGTTGTTTTTGTTGACTTAAAGGTGCGGTGGTAGTGTATAACTCGGTGTATTTCGAAGTGTTGCAATGAAAGGTATCCATGCCGGAGCGGATATTTAGCAACATTCAAGTGTAAATTTATTTAGTTTGAGGTTTACACCTGTAGTTAGAGTGGATGATATACCGAACGGATAGACTAATCATTTTCAAGTGCTACAACAGAAGACAGTTAATAATAGCCGGGATGGAGTTGGAATATTTCGTGTGTATATCAACATGTAGTTCATAGTCTCCTGGTATATTTAGATAGTTGATGTGGATAATTTTTGGCGGAAAGGGTTCGTCCTTTGGTTATAAGGTAGTTCATCATACGTGTAGTAATTACTGCAAGTCAATGACTTTTTTACATTACATTATATGTTTTTATTCACTTTAGCTCTTCTATTTTGAGTTCAAGTTATAGAGATGAAGTGTAAATCTTATTGAGTTACGTAAGTAAATGGGTGCAGATCTTTGATTTAATCTTTTATGGAAATGTAACATGAAACATTCTGTATATTCACAATGATGTTTATGCATGGAGTACTTGAACGGTGATGGAGATAGTGAAGCATGAATAAAAACCAGGTATAATCTGCGACAATGCTGACGGAACGTTTTTAAAAATTTATAAAATCCCAATAATTTAGGGTTATAATTATATCCTATTGCGGCCCGAACACTACAAAAACCAATAACTGGTTTTTGGAATTTGTTAGAGTAATTTTTGGGAGGGTATGTAATGTAAATAATTAGTCTAGCCTCTACTTTTAGACTAAAGGTATATAAACGTTGTCATTCCACACCACCCCGAAATATTGGCCATCAGAATACCGCCTATCCGACCGCCATTAATTTAATTAAATTTTAAATAGACACTTGAAAAATAGGTATTGCTATTGAAAATAGTCCATCGGTTTTAAGATAGAATTAAATTTTTTTGTATTTATGATTTTCAACCTAATCAGCTGTAATTCGTCGTTTAAGGTGAGAATACATACATGAATACATGTTTTAACTGGCTTAAGTAATCGGGTGGCTTCTTAGTAAGGGAAAAATAATTTTAGCCCATAATTTATATTTGTTAGCCCGATGACTTTAGCCAGTAATAAACGTTTTATGCATTCTTACCTTAAGCCAAATTAAATTTACGAAGAAGCTAGCGGATAACTTAAGCCAGTAAAAAATCCCTTTATATACCTGCTTCTTTACAATATTTTTCTTACAATTTTTTCATTTCAGGTTCACTATTTGATATGGTATTATTTAAAGTATTAATCATAAAAAATGTTCAATTTAGGTCGAGATTTTTAGAAGAGCTCTCTATTATTTTACTGAATTTAATAAAATTCATTATTTTCAACTGCGCATGCCAAATACCCTAAATGGTTCCGAATCTTACATAGCGACCATGTCAAAAGGAACCGGCATTGAAAATGTTTAGTCCGAAATTTCATTTATAATAAGCCAAAAGGTATCAGTCGGGTTCGTCGACAGATATACACTCGGATTATGTCTGATAATAAAATAGATTACGACTTGATTATTAACAAGTAATCAAGTAATCTACAGTCGTGCGGGGCCGACCATGTAATACCCTACAATGTGTTAGAAGTCCCTTTATGTCCAAATCCATTTTGGAAGATTTCGCTTTTGAAATTATTTCATGGAGCATTGCCCAGATATTACCCTTAGCATTTTGACCAGGGACATTTGCCCAATATTTGTTAGTTGTTGTAGTCCATTTTACGGCTAAATATAATCCAATGGTCATCCAAAATGCTTAAATTCTTCCCTGTCCTTAACTCTCATCTTAGGCGTGTCGATTGGCTTCAATTGTGTGATTAAAAATTATTTTCTGTTTTAGGTTCATTTGAACATTTAAATATTTTGCGCTCATCTCCAAAAGCAAGATATAGATATAGACAGATATAGATTCGTCTATATGATTTGCTTGTCTACGTTATTTAGTTATCTTCGTCAACGAAATAGGCATAAAAATCCAGAAGTTCGCCTTTTGTGTATTTGGGATATCGCCTGCATGTTATTTTCAGCGTTTCGGTTGTTGGAAATGTTGGTATTTTTTCACACAATAGTAGTGGTCCATTCTCTTTGAAAACAATAGGCCTAGCCCTTCTGAGCCTAACTCTACCCTTGTGAAAATTTTCGTAAGGATCGGACGATAGTTGCAATCTGTATATAACAAGGCTAGACAAAGAGTATCCCATGGGATATCTGTGTGTTATAAGGTGAAAAAATATTACCAAATACACACTTCAATATTATAAGTCAAATTGAAAAAATCGCATGCGATAAAAATTATGGAATAAATAAAAAATGTCGCAAAATACTACAAAATATATAAATCTAATCAATTAAATCAATATTGGCATCTTTTATGCGATTTTTTTTAGTTTTTTTCTTTTATGTCAATAGGGCATTCTGAATTGACAAAATTTGTCAAAATCGGTCCAGCCATTTTTGAGATATAAGCATTCTAACATCCTCTTGCTTTGTATATACATATCGGCATCTACGTAACGGCCAAAATTGACCTGTTCGTCTATTTATGACTTCGCCGGGATTAAAAATATTCGCGGTTTAATGGAAAATTTTACTTTTATTAACACAAATGTTGTGGTCTATTTCACCCAATAAATATTACCCGATGACCATCCAAATTGGAAGGTTTCTGCCCAGCCCTAAGCTATAGCCCAATGCTAACTCCCGCGTCGATTGGCCTACAATTGCGACCTGTAGAGCAACTGAAAATCAGGAAAATTTTTAGTTTTGGACCATTTCAACCTCTAAATATTATGCGGTAATCTCCAAAAGCTATAGGGTTCTATCCTGCCCCAAGTCCAACCTCCATTCTAAATTTCGTGAAGATCGGGTCATAATTGCGACTTGTAGAGTGATGACAAATTAACATGGACAGACGGACGGTCGGACATACATAGCTAGATCGACTCAGCTCGACGAGATAGGAAGATAAATATGTACTTTCATATGTGGAAAACCAATATTTCGAGGCGTTACATAATCTTTTGTCCAATCAAAATTATAATACCGCCAACACATAGTGTTGTAGGGTATGAAAATGCTTACCCTTTTATTGAAATGGTAGACTATATCGTGTGCTTCCTCTTATTTGAGAAAGTAGCACAATTTTTTGGAAAGTATTTCAGGGGATAGGAGAAAGAGTGGACCTATGTATTACAACAGATAATACTAAAACTGGCAATCAACATTTCTTATATTTTGTGGGTGAGGTACCAGAAGGAGTGGTCCAATATATTCCATATTTACTCCAGATCTTGTGTTACTTGATAGAGTGAATGGATATTGTTCTTTTTTGTACCCGATCTAGCACTGCACTACAATTCACAATAACGCTTCACCAAACATGGACAATGCATATGAATTTTTATTACATCCAACTGAGTCTGAGTTCCCTCTCTAAGTGCCTAAAATATGATTTGGAGATGCGGGGCATCGATCCCCGTACCTCTCACATGCTAAGCGAGCGCTCTACCATCTGAGCTACATCCCCATGTATGGAACGCAGTCTAACTTGGTAAAATTAAATATATTCAGGTACAACTCATTTCGATGAATCGCGTGCGCATGCGCATTACAATGCACAACCCATACTCCGTAAGAGTGCTTTGAAAGTCAATACAATGCAAAGTGAGTTTTGGGCTATGGAAGCCCAATATATGTAGCATTCTATGAGAGTTAAAATTAATTGCAATTTTGATCCATAGTGGGATAGTACCTAAAAGGGTAGACTAATATAGTAGGACCTGTTAATGTTAATTTCTTGTTAAGGATGCTCAAGAAGCTTCCAATACTCACTTCCGACACGAGCTCGATGTAAATAATACCATGTATAAGATTTGGATTTTTTTAAATAAATTATTATGGCTACAGGGTATATATCATTTGATACGGCTAACAAGTGCCTCAACCAAAATAATGATTTTTAACCCCAGGTCAGACGACATTCGTTTCAGGACATTTGAAGTCGTTTATGGACACCTGTCTAGCTGGCTGTTTAGCACGATTTGATTCCAATTTCTAGTCCAATCTTAGATCCAGTTCGGAAATGGACAATATCGGTACATCCCTTCCAAATTTTAAAAATTATGCAAAAAGTATTTTTTTCATAAAAAAAGGTCCAACAATTTGAATAATACGACGAAATCCCTCCTACGAAATTCAAGATTTTTAATAATAACAGCTCTCATAAAATGTAAGGTTGGTGTCGCAGCTTCTTTAAACTACGCAAATTCCATTACTTTTGCCAACATCCGGTGCCTTGGTATTGGTACTTTTTAGTGCCAACCTTGCTTTCCAAAATACTCCAAACACAATAGTCCAAGGGATTGGTATCCTGAGATTTTGGTGGCGTAGCAACTCTTTTGAGTCTATTTTCCATCTGATGCGGTGTAAGTTCTTGCACTTTCTGGAATTTCAATGGCTTTACCCTGAGCTATTTTTTCAATATTTGCCGAATGGAATATTGCGATATGTTCAGTTCACGATTTCTACACCACTGCGACGCGGGCTTCCATCAAATCGCTTCTTTACTTTTCGAACCATTTCTGCTGATGTTGCGTTTTCTTCCGTCCTCTTCCTTGATGTCGGGCTACGATACCAGTATCACGGCGATGGTACGAAGCATAAAAGATTTATTCACATTTAAATGCTGGAGTGCTCTAACGATAGCCACGGGTAGTTTTACAGCTAAATATAAAAAAATCACACTATCACGCTTGAATTCTATCACTAATAACTTTTTTCTGGAAAATTCTCACCAAAATGCTTTTGTACCCTTGTAAACAATACAATGAACTGTCACTGGAATAACAGCTGTCGGACGAGTGGCTTAGAAATGACAGCAGTCTGAAGTTAGTTGCAGTTTTTATACCCTCCACCTTGGAAAGGAGGGTATATTAACTTTGTCATTCCGTTTGTAACATCCTTAAATATTCGTCTTAGACCCCATAAAGTATATATATTCATAATCAGCATAAAATTGCAAGTCGATTTAACGATGTCTGTCTGTCCGTCTGTCTGTTGAAATCACGATACAGCCCACATTATTTGATGTAGAGCGCCAAAATTTAGCAGAGCAATTTGCATTGTGTCTTGGATGGTTGGTATTGAAATATCGGTCCACATTCTGGTATAGTCCCCATATAACGGTACCTCCCAATATTCAGTATTTTGATGATTTATGCCACATTTTTTCACCGATTTGTCTGAAAATTGGTATTTGTGGGTTATAACGGGTTTCTGTGCGTGTGGCAAAACATGTTGCATGTATAGGTCCACGTTTTGGTATAGCCCCCATATAAAGGTACCTCCCGATATTCGGTATTTTAGTTTTTTTTGCCACATTTTTTCACGGATTTTTCTAAAAATTGGTATTTATGGGTCATATTGGTTTCCAGCTCCGGTGGCGAAACATTGTAATTATAGGTCCACGTTTTGGTGTAGCCCCCATATAACGGTACATTCCGATATTCGGCATTTTAATGATTTTTGCCACATTTCTTCTAATGTTTCTTTTACCCTAAGGTGGAGGGTATTAAAATTTTGGCCCGGCCGAACTTAATGTTTTTTTTACTTGTTTCGTTATAGCCTGTATATTGTAGATACATGTTCTATTTCCCTTATATTTAGCGCATCCTAATATTTTTATTAGTATTAGAAGTGGAATTATCACATATCTCATATATAAGGTGCAGGAAGTAGTCGATATTAGCCAACTCCGACACCTTGTAATATTTATATCAGACTTATATCAGGTACGAAAAGGACAATATTGGCCAACCCCTTCGGAATCATAACGCAAGTCAAAATATATTTTAATAAACTGAAATGTGTTGAGGGTATATATCTGTCGGCAAATTTAGACTGATACTTTTTAAATTGTTTAAACTTCTTTTTGCAAAAATATTATCCTTCTGATATTTCTCCTCTCAAGAGATATGATGCATACATTTCAGCTGTTATTTCTATGAGGTCACGAAAAGACAATCTTTAATCAGGACAACTTTTGACCACGTATTGAAATATTTTTCAATGAAATCAATATCAAAAATTTTGAAAAGTTCAAAGTCCCCCTCCCCCTACGGCTTAAACCAACAATCGATTGACAATACTTTAAACAAAACCTTGATTTCTTTTATTATCTTAATAATCGGTTATTTAAAAAATATGGGCAACTTTACTTTGTATAAGTAATATTTGCAAGCTGTATCGAAATCAGAGCCGATTTTGTAAGACCCATTTGCCTTAGAGGTTACATTTCAATATATGTTATAACTTTACCCCAGGTATATCCTACACAATGATATTTTAAGACATTTTAATATAACTCACAATTTTATTTTCTGTTATCCAAAAATTAATTTGGAGATGCGGGGCATCGATCCCCGTACCTCTCACATGCTAAGCGAGCGCTCTACCATCTGAGCTACATCCCCTTATATAAAATCAATTTTTTATTCACCAAATAAAATTAAGTTATTATTCATTAAATCCAAAATATCATTCACGCATGCACTCTTTGCATCGAATTAAAGTCACCGCATTAGCATAGTTATCGTGACCTGAAAGATAATGCATATTGACAATTGACATAGTTAAGTTAATTCAATTTATAAGGTATTTGATGAATCGTCTTTGTGTAGGTCAGTAATGTTTTATTATAAGATACATTTACCTTTCATTAAATTTTGTGAGATGAACAGTTTCTTAACCACATTACTGAAATGACTGTTACAATATATGTTTGACACAAACCAACATGTTGAACCAACCAACTCCTGAACAAATACGTAACGCACATGTTCATATGAAAGAAGCTGTATTATCATTGATTTAAACTTAATCTTAAACCTGAAAATCTGATGAACTCACCGGCATCATTTAGTTTAAACGATAACATATTTCGAGACATGCATTTTTTAAATGCACGGTTCGAATAACGATTTAAAAGTTTAAGTTTAAGTTTACTTTCACATCGACTTTAATGCTTCATTCGACCTTTTGCACGTGTTACCCGTAAAACATGTTCTCCGATTTAATTATTTTCGACTTGTTCGCCTCTGTTAAAAAGGCAAGCCATCGGACAGGCGACTGCATTTATTATGTCTATATTGAAATGCAGATTCATGACTTTCATGCCAACCATGCCAAGTGACACATATTTGAGGACTGGCCTATATTTCGGCAAATATGAAAAATTTTAAATGCAAATGTGGGAATATTTTGTTTCAAAAATTATTTTTGTGTGCAGTCATTAAATTTATTTTTATAGAAATGCATTAATTTTATGTGGGGGATGTAGCTCAGATGGTAGAGCGCTCGCTTAGCATGTGAGAGGTACGGGGATCGATGCCCCGCATCTCCAAACTCTAGTTTTATTGCAGGGTATTCAATAAAATTAGGCAATTATTATTATTGACTTATCTTCGAAACTAAGTCATTCTCATAAATGCATTTTTGATGTCTGTGAATATTGACAACAATATAAATGAAAATATATAGACATACCTTGGATTAGGGATAAGTTGAATTCGGAATTACATTAACGTATCTGAACAATGATAAATCAATCAACGTATTGCATACATATTATCAAAAATATTAGAAAACAAGTAAGCAAAGGCTATGGTCGTGCGGGGCCGACCATGTGATACCCTACAACACTATAATATGTTAGCGGCCCACTTATGTCCAAATCCATTTTGGAAGATTTTGCTTTTGAAATTGTGTCACGGAGCACTGCCCAGATATTACCCTTAGAATTTTGACCAGGGACATTTGCCCAAAACTTATTCACTCCGTCGTGCTGTTAATTGTTGTGGTTCTGTAAAATGATAAATATAATCCAATGGTCATTCAAAATACTAGAATTCCTTCCTGTCCTTAACTTCAATTGTGTGATCAGGAAATTTTTTCTGTTTTTGGTTCATTTAAACCCCTAGATATTTCGCGATAATTTCTATTTGTGATTTCGCCGGGATTAATGGAAAATTTTACTTTTATTTAACACAACTGTTATGGTCTATTTCACCCACTAAATATTACCCGATGACCATCAAAATTGGAAGGCTTCTGCCCAGCCCATTTCAACCCCTAAATGTTATGCGATCATCTCCAAAAGCAATAGGGTTCTACTCTGGCTCTAGCCCCACCTCCATTCGTGAAGATCGGGCTATAATTGCGGCCTGTAGAGTGATTACAAATTAACATAGACGGACATATATAGCTAGATCCACTCAGCTCGGTGAGATAGAAAGATCCATATATAATTTCCTATGTGGGAAACCAATATTTCGAGGTGTTACATAATTTATGGCCCAATCAATCTTATAATACCCCCAAGCACATAGTGTTGTAGGGTATAAAAAATATAAACCACATTTAATGATGCTCCTAAAAGTCTCAGCAAGAAAAACAAAACAAAAAAAAAAAAACATTTTTATATAAAATTATTTGAATTCAACCGTATTCCACTTTAAACTACAAACATCAGTAGTGGGATTCTCTAACTCATTTTTTGAGTTCCGACAAAAATCGGTAACTTTGAAACCTAACATTTCGATATAAAAAATAAGTTAAAGTTGACAACATTGGTATCTATCGGTAGGTCTTAGGACTACTTTGATTTCGTCGTTAACTTACCGATAAATTTCGTAAATTAACGAAATTATAAGCATTTTGATTTAACCGACTTTTGTCGGTAACTCAAAAAATGAGTTAAAGAATTCTACTACAGTGCTGTTACACTTTTCGAAAAAACATAAAGTGGGTGAGGCCATAATATAGAGGCCATGCCAAAACGGGAACCTATATAATTAAATTTATACTTCAAGGATTGTCATCTACAAAATTTTCTTAAATACCAAATTTTAAACAATTTCGAGGGTAAATGTGACTAGGATTATCAAAATACCGAATATCGGTGGGTATCTTTATTTGTGCGCTATAGGAAAATGTGGACCTACATATTTTATGTTCTGCAGCCAGAGCTAGAACCTATTATGAACTACAAATACCAATCCGCTGAAAAATGTGGCAAAAATCGTCAAAATACTGAATATCTGGAGGTTCCATTATGTGGGGGCTATACGAAAACGTAGACCTATACATACTTTGTTCCGCAACAGGAGCTGGAACCCATTACGAACTACTAATACCAATTGTTGGACAAATTCGGGGGAAATTTTGGCAAAAATCAACCAATGCCGAATATCGGGAGGTACCGTTGTATGGGGGCTATACCAACACGTAGACCTACAAGTACCATGTTCCGCCACCGGAGCACCGGAGAACCCATTACGAACTTCAAATACTAGTTTTTAGACAAATCTGGGGGAACATGTGGCAAAAATTATAAAAAATACAGGATCGTTATATAGGGGCTATACAAAAACGTGAATCTGTACATATAATGTTTCACCACCGGAGCTAGAACCCAGGGAGGTACCGTAATAATATAAATTTGAAGGCAATTGATTTTTTTCCCATTTTATAAGATTTTCTATATTTGTGCTGAGCCGACCATATGATACACTACAATATGTTAGATGCCCCTTAGGTCCGAACTTATTTTGGTACTTTTCGTTATTAAAGGAATGCAAAACAATTCTGCAACAATGCTAACTTTGATTTTTTGCCGGTGGCCTCTGCTCTGACAACCGGTATTCAAAACAATTTCACTCTAAAGTTGTGGTCCATTTACCTGCTATATTTCCGCCCTGTCCTAAACTAAAACCTAATACAAAATTCCGTGTCGATTGGTGTTTAGTTGTGACATGTGGTTTGATTACGAAATTATGAAAATTTTAATATTTTGGTCTATTTAAACCCCTAAATAGACCTCTTCAAAAACACTAGGCTTCAATTCTGACCCTAACTTTACCCCATGCAAAATTTCGTGAGGATCGGACGATAATTGTTATACCCTCAATACATAGTGTTGTAGGGTGTAAAAAGTACTATTCAAAATTGTAAGTCAAAAAGACAAAATAGCATGCAAGATAAAAATGACACAAAAAGGTATCACAAAAAATATTCAATACCTACGTACCTAAATTTCAACGAAGTTTCACTACACGTCAGCATATTAATTCCTACAGACAGAAATATAGACATCGTTAAATCGGCTTAGAGTTTAATGCTCACCATGAATATATATACCCTATGGGGTCTTCGAGGTGTTGCAAATGCAATGAGAGTATAAAAGTTCCATGCTGCCCTTTTTGCAAATAACATATAGCAATCAAAATTACGCAATTAGGAGGAACCGCAGAACCAAAAGGATGTATAGAAATGTTGAAGTTAAAATTCACTATTTAGTTGGAAAGCACATCTAAAATCTTGAAGAGGTGCCGGATACAAGACAACACTGATACTACATACGCTCATTGAATTAAAAATTGAATTGAATTAAAAATATCTTAAATTAGGAGCTACTACCATATTAGAGCTGTACCTTAAAGAGGTACATTTGCAATAGGGTTATACGTTAGGGTATATTTGCTCCGTTTTAATCGCGAGAGAAACATATTCGTTTACTCTTCACTCTCTCGTTTTGTGCGGGAGCGCTATCGACTTACTCCAAGATTGGGAGTAAAAATGCTTGAAATAGAGTAGCAGTTTATACTCAGAGTAACATCGAGAGGAATAATTTTTTCTCTGATTTGGGGGTTTTAACAGCTTTGAATGTTGTGGGCGAGAAAAACAGCAGAAGCAGTGTCGTAATATTCTATCAATAGCAATCTCTTGAAGATCACTGTTTTAAAATATGTTCAAAATAAATTGTTGCATACCTTAAGGCTTTTCATAAACTCTATACTAAACGTTTAAATATCAACATTTAATTGCACCACTTAAAAATATGTTACAGCGTGTATTCACAACAGCTAGACTAACTTCATTCAATGTAAGAAATAAAAACTCATTAGAAGTTCAGGAAAAAAAAAAAAAACAAAAACAAAACATGTAAATTTGTGTTTTTTTGTTTGCTTTTCAAACGCCTTCTATTTATACTTTTACACCTTTTTCGCAACTTTCACTGCCTCAGAACCTTTGTTACTTGTCTGAACAAAAAATAACACCGTATTGTGTACAAACGAACACAGTGGGTGGGTGGAATGAGGAAGCAACGCAGAAACACACATCACCGCACAATGGCAAGCCACAAATTAATGTAACTTCTTGAGTGTGGCCATTAACAAGGAGTAAGCAAGCAAAGCGGCAACGGCAACGAACGCCACCTGCAAAGCTACCGCACGGCTCAACATGCAACTCTTGGCACGAGCTGCACCGCCACCAACAGTCATTATTAACAAAGTGGCAACAATGGGGCAAACTCAAAGTATGCTGCTAATGCGAAAATGACTTGCATCAAAATGTGTCTACAAGATGGCAGATGAAAGGCAAATGGCTATGGCCGATGAAAACAAGAAATTCGCTTAGAAAGGAGAACTGCAACAATAGCTGAATGAACGAGCGAACGAACGACAGGATTGGCAATATTGTCGGACATCAAACACCCACATCTAAAAAGAAAATACAACACGTGCATATTCGCACTTAGACTCCTTTGTCGCATTTTTACAACATTTTGGTGTGGTCTGCAGGCAAATGTTGGAAAAAAAGAAAAATAAAATTCAAAAAAAGTGTATATTTATGAAATATAATGGATAAAGGACTTTCCTATTATTATTTTACTCCTTGCTTGTAAAGTTGGGAACAAAAAAAAAAAAAATAAAGTTTTTGCATCAAAAGTGCATGTCGTTTTTTAGTAGAAAGTTTTTTTCAGAGATCAAAATTCCAAATATATTTGTGTCAAGTATTAATTTGTGTAAATGGGAGAAAATTGAGTGGAGACCTCTGGATGACAAATGGAAACTAAATTTTTTAGTTTTGCCGCATTTTATTTTACATTTAAATAATTACAGAAATATTCGAAAAAAGATTTTTATACAACACTATGTGTTGGGGGTATTATAATTTTGATTGGGCCAAAAATTATGTAACACCTCGAAATATTGGTTTCCCTATTGAGTCCAACTAGCTATGTATGTCCATCCGTCCGTCTCTCCATGTTAATTTGTCGCAATTATGGACCGATCCTCACGAAATTGAAAATGGAGGTGGGGTTAATGTCAGAATAGAACCCTATTTCTTTTGGAGATGATCGCATAATATTTAGGGGTTGAAATGGAACAAAAAGTGAAAAATTTCATGATTTTGCAGTTGCTCTACAGGTCGTATTTATGGACCAATCGACGCGGAAGTTAGCATGGGGCTAGATCCTAGGGTTGGGCATAAGCCTTCCAATTTTGATGGTCAGCGGGTAATATATAGTGGGTGAAATAGACCATAACATTTGTGTTAAATTCCATTAACCGCGAATATTTTTAATCCCGGCGAAATCACATATAGACGAAAAGGTCAATTCTGACCTTTACGTATATGCCGATTGTAAATATATCGGATACATATAGCGAAATATATACAATTTATATACACAAAGGGAAGGGATGTAAGCTAGAATGCTTATATCTCAGGAATGGCTGGACCGATTTTGACAAATTTTGACAAATTTTCAAATTCAGAATGTCCTCGTGGCACAAAAGTATAAAATCTAAAAAAAATTGCATAAAAATAAGTCAAAAATGATGTTAATATAGATTTTGTAGTATTTTGTGACATTATTTTTTCATTTATTTTTTATATATTTTTTTTGTCGCATGCGATTTTTTCAATTTGGCTTATAATATTTTTTAATATTTTTTCACCTTACAGCACAGGTTGGATTTATTATATAAGGATTGCAAATATCGTCCGATCCTCACGAAAATTTTCACAAGGGTAGGGTTGGGCTCAGAAGGGCTAGGCCTATTGTTTTCAGAGATGTCCGCAATATATTAGGGGGTTGAAATTAACCAACAGCTAAAAAATTTTTAGGACAGCGGGTACAATGGACCTCTAATTTTGTGTGAAAAAATACCAGCATTACTTACAGGAGATATTCGAAATACACAAAAGGCGAATTTCTGGCTTTTTTATGCTGATTTCGACGAATATAGCCAAATATCGTAGACAAGCAAATCATATAGATAAGTCTAAATTTGGAGATACAGAGGGGCTTCTTGCTTTTGGAGATGATTGCAAAATATTTAGGGGTTCAAATTAACCAAAAACATAAATGTTTTTTCCGATCACACAATTGAAGCCAATCGACACGCCTGTGAAGAGAGTTAAGGACCGGGAAGAAGTCTAGCATTTTGGATGACCATTGGATTATATTTATCTGTAAAATGGACTACAACAACTAACAGTCCGACGGAGTGCATAAATGTTGGGCAAATGTCCCTAGTCAAAATCCTAATTTTAAAAGCGAAATCTTCCAATATGGATTTGGACATAAAGGGGCTTCTAACATATTGTAGTGTTGTAGTGACTATAGCCTTTTCTTACTTGTTTAAAGGTATTCTTTTATTTTACGCCTAGTGGATTTTTTTTTTGCATAAAAGTCAATTTGAGGCCTGTATAATACCTTTCGAAGGCCATTAAACTATAGACGAAGTTTAGACGACGTTTTTCTAATAGTAAAGCTTTTGAAGGTATTTTAACCCTAGAAGATCATTTGAAAATTTTTTATCTTAAAAAAAATAATAAAAACTTACATCTAAAGAAGACCTTTTGAAGGTCCTCGTAATTCAAATTGTCTCTTTGAAGGACGTCTATTTCTTGAAAAACTCTAAAACACCAATTTGAAACAATTTACCCTCCCCTAACCACTAGTTATGAGTCAAAAATAATTTAGCATTTTGCCTTAACACCCCTCACAGAATTATGTTTTATCTACTACTTTACGTCACAATTTCCTGCTCTATGCTTAAAAGCACCTTCTAGGTAAATTAAAAAAAAAATACAAAAAATATCATACCTAAAGAGAGAGGCAGCAACGAAAGTGTTTTTTTTTTTGGTGAGTAAGTTGTTGAATTACTTCGTCCTGTTTTTCTGCCTGAATTCTTAAGTGGCTGAAAATTTACTTAGAATATATTGTACTTAAGCAAGGTGTTGTGGCAAAAAAGGCCATCCAGGCAGCAAGAAGGTGTAAACAGTAGAAGGTGTAGATAGCAAAGATGATGTGGGAGCAAAAAATTCCAGGTGGCAGTTGGTTTTCTTTTAGATTTTCCCCCAAAAAAGATGAAATATGTTTTGTGGGGGACCTTTCATTTACAGAAGGTAATTTATTAAAAGTTGAGGCCAGTAAACTATGTTCCTCTTTTTATCTTTGGTGAGGCTTTCTCTCTCTCTCTCTCTCTCTCTCTATAGAAAGACAATAGAATGTAGTTTTTTTTTGTTTTAAAAATAGTAATTGCTTGTTGGGTTTCAGAATTAACATTTTTTGTGCTAGTTTCATAAATGTTTTTAATGAGAAACTATGAAACAAAAGGTGTTGACGTACTAACTTTTAGAAATATGTAAATTAAAAGAAGTAGCTCAAGTAAAAGACGGAAGTTAAATGGTTAAAATAATATGTCAAAAGTATTTGCTTCTTCTAGTGTAATATCCAAAAAATAGGTTAACATAGAGGAATAAGTGGGTGTTGTTTTAACACGAGACTCCTTTATACCAAAATGTGCTAAAATCGGCTTGAGAGTGCATCAAATAAAAACCAACATTTTATTACATCATAAAAGTTGGAATTTGAACACAAATTCTTTGAAAATCACTAGACCCATTTGTGTGATCCTTATAACATAATGGCTAAGGTGTTAGTTAAAAAATAAAATCTATATTCGTCTGAAAATTTTAAAAAAAATTAAGATCAGATTCTCCTTACAGCATTTTTCTTATGGTTGAAATCCTGGATAAGTACCTATGTCGGTAGCAATGCAATACCAAAGATCTATCTAGGGATTTTTGTCGCTCCAGGGAGTAATTATGGGGAAAATATTATAGCACAAGACCTAAGCTGCTAAGATTATTTTCCTTAAAAATATTTGAATTTGTAACCCCCAAAAAATTGTTGGGAACGTAGAATACCGTACGTGAATTTACCATAAAATTATAAATTAAGCTGTGAATTCAAAGCCTTTTATGAGATTTGCCGTTATTACCCAACACCATTCCTTCCACTTCGAATTTCTAAGCTCTCAGACAAAATTGGTTAAGAACGTGGACCTGAGAGGAACGGCTATAAGGACCATCATCAAAAAAACAAAAAAAAAAAAAAAAAACAAAAAAATGCCTGCGATTTGGAGTTTTGCCACCAACTGCATTTGGAATGGCCCTCGAAGAATGTTACGCCAGGAAGTAATTTTATACAGTTGCTACTCCGAAATATTGACCAACATTGACAATGTTATGACATTAGAAACCAATATGCCGAATAAGGGCCAAATGAAATGCAAAATAAGATTTCAGAAATAGCCGAAATCATATGTGGGTTATACCAAAACGTGCGCTTATAATGATAATTTTCTCCAAAAATAATTTTCTCAAATTAATATTATGGAGAAAAATACTTGAAACCGAGGTATACACTCAAATGGTAGCTATGCCAAAAAATGGATCGGGTGAGATAAAACAGCTGCAACCAAATTCAGACTGCTGTTATTTCTAAGCCACTAGTCCAACAGTGACAGCTCATTATATTGTTTACAAGCGTACAAAAGCATTTTAATGAGAATTTTCCAGAAAAAAAGTTATTCGTGATGGAATTCAAGCGTGATAGTGTGATTTCTTTATATTTGGCTGGAAAACCACAAGTGGCTATAGTTAGAGCATTCCAGCTAGGGCATTCCATCGCTCGTTACCATGATACTGGTAGCGTAGCCCAACGTCAAGAAAATAGACGAAAGAAAACAGCAACATCAGCAGAAATGTCTCGGAAAGTAAAGAAGCGACTAAAGCGAAACCCGTGTCGCAGTGGCCAAAAAATGGCTCATGAGCTGAATATATCGCAATATTCCATTCGGCAAATATTGAAAAATGAGCTCGGGGTAAAGCCATCGAAATTCCAAAAAATGCAAGAACTTACACTGCAACTGAAAGAAAATAGAGAATAGAAAATAGAAATAGAGAGTTGCTTCGCTGGGCCCAAAGTGGATAACTGCAGAATTTGGTTTTCTCCGATGAGAAAACATTCGTTGTCCAGCAGTTTGTAAACAAACAAAATGATCGTGTTTACTTGCCAAAAAAGGCCAGCTGAAAATGTGCACTTCGGTTGGCCACCAGAACTCAAGCGCCGGCCATGGCGATGGTGTGGGCCGCCATAACAGCCGATGGCCGCTCTCCGCTCGTATTAATCGACCGTGGCATCAGAATAAATGCCGAATATTATCGCTAAAATATCCTTGAGGCTGACCTTGGACAAACCAACAGGAATCAACACCACGTCTTTATACAGCCCCCATATAACGGTTTCCATTTGAGCAGTATATTCCGACGCATTTTTTTTTGAGGATATAAAAAGTTCGACCCGACCGAACTTAGCTGCTTTCTTACTTGTTTTCCGTAATATGGTTATCCACCTCCAAAATAGGCCAAATACAAATTTTTAGCGAAATCGATTGAAGAATCCATCGAAATAGATAAAATCAGGAATTGAGATAAAGATGTGGTTTGATAAAATTGTAAGAAAAGTACTAAATAGTACTTAATATGATATTGGATGAAGGGATTGTGCTGGAATTTTGAAATTTGTTGTGGATGTCACTTTTGGTGTCTGTGATTAAGATATGTAGGTGTGTTTGAAAATTCGATTGTTTGAAGGGCAGCTGTCAATTTTCAGGACAATTTCCTATTTCTTTGAGCTGGCGAACTACAATTGTACTAAATGGTACAAATTTTTGTAATAGGGGAAATTACGGGACTAAAATCCTGAAATTTGGTATTGAGGTCACCGTTGGTTTGTAGGATTTAGATATGGAGACGTTGAAACTGTTTTGGACAGAAAAATTGGAGGAGCAAGTTGAGTTTAGGGGATATTCTCGGATCATTTTGAAGTTGGGTATTTTTAACCTGTTCGGGGGAAATACTCGGTTACCCGGTTATTTGACCCGAAATTTCTGATACATCATCCGGTTTTTATCAGTTCTACAAAATCGTTTCCTACAAAATGGGTATCATTTGAAAGCTAATGGAAATACCTATTATTGGAACCGGTTCCGGAATAATGCAAGAAACGTGGTATTTTTATACCAGTACTTTTTAAAAAACCCCGTAAGAACTCGAAAATGGACTCATGTTACACTCTTGCCTTTCCAATATGGTATGTGCTATTATATCTTATAGTTCCAAAGATATTAGTGATGCAAATCATGAAAATGAGATTTTCTCCACTAATTAGCATCTAACCTTTTTTAAGTAGCATGCCTTCGGCCGGGGCTCGAGGTTTTCTCCCCTGGGGTATGTCCAAAACCGACTACGCGATCCATAGTTTTTCTAAACATTGTAATTTTTGTAAGTAGGCGGCCTTCAGCCGGGATATTCTCTTCTGTGGTATGTCCAACATCGGCTACGCGATCCATAGCTTTTCTAAACATTATAATAGCCGAAATTCGACTTCAAATTCAACATCTTCTGAACAAAGCTATAAATGTTAGATACATATTAGTGGAAAAAATCTGAATTTCATAATTTGCACCACTAATATCATCGGAACTACAAGAGTTATCAATACATATGGCATCCTTTTGGAAAGTGTAGGCTACAATGTAGTATGCAGTTTCTAATACCCCATAATGGTTCCATTTTTAGGGGGTTTTCAAAAAGTTCCGGTTCACAAATACCAATTCTCTTGTATTACTCCGGAACCGATGTAAATCAACCCATTGTATAGCCAATTGTTAGATAGGTATTTCCATACGCTTTCAAAAGATACCCATTTAGTACATTTCAGTTATGTAGAACCGGATAGAACTCGGATGTTGTACCCGAACTTCCTGGTCTAATAATCGGGTATTTCCCCCACAAAAAATTACGTGTCGTAATCAGGTTGAAAAGATCTACACGTTGTAAAAATTCAGCTCAATCCGAGCACAGCCCCCAAACTCAATTTTAGCCAAATTGAATGTGGATCCATGGTGCAACGGTTTTACTGATATCCTCCCTGGTAAACTTCAAATTGAAAGCGAAACATTTTCATATTATTCTTTCCGAAAAAGGAAAAATTTGAATAATATATAAAACCTTGAAAATCTTAAAATTTAGTACGATCTATGGAGTTTTTATAAAAAAGTTTGGAAAAGCTGAACAAATTGTCATAAAATAATTTCAGATTCTAGTAGAGGAAAAATATGCACATAACACATATAACACATATTATTACTTGAATAATGGCAAATATAAATAATTCGCTACTAAAAATTCTTTACCAGAAAATACTAACCTAAGAAGACCACCAAAATCTAACGAAGCTTTATTAAAATCACCCAAACAATTCAAAAGGGATCCGTTGTTCGAGGCAAAACTAAATTCCCTAACAAATATTTGTTTATGCATAAAGTGAAAACAATCTCCATAAAACCAAAATTTCGTTAAGATTTTCGAATCAAATTCTTATGAATATTGTTGTTATGAATAAGTAAATGAAATTTAATTTCACGCTTTGTAAAACTCGTAGAGCAAACAAAATGGAAGCCAAAAAACAAACTAGTTTTGGTAAAAGGACCATCGACTTGGCAAAAACTCATAATTCCTGGTATGTATGTGCATATTTTCGTGCTGCCTATTTTCCACTCCTGCCATTCCTTTAACGAGATAATAACGCATGTATAGATACGTGGAGAACTAGAGATTCCTTGCCATCTTTTTCTTCTTCTTTTTTTTTTGCAATATATATGCCTTATGCAGGGTTCGGATACGCGTGTGTGTGCGTGTTTTTGTGTAGGATTTTTGTCCACCCACACGCATAAACTTTACCACATCCTCGCCTATCCACGTTTGTAATAATTTCCTTATGAATGACAAACTACACGTCCGCTTTTTCAGCTAACCATACCCCACCCCACCCCATCTCATCTTGTCTAAGACGGCTTAACTGCTATTCATTCAGTCGGATGGTTGGCTGGTGCAAAAATATGAACGGAATATTCATAAAATCGTATAAAATATTGAAGTTCGTAAAAAACGCACACACACTCACACAAACCGAAAATAAAAAACTATATTCTTCTGCGATATAGCATTTGTACGGGAGGGGAGGGGAGCGACAATGTAAGTGTTTGTTATATACATCGTTGGGTTGAATAGAACGTGGTAGTAAACTTCATAAAATTAGAAAAAATGTAACAAGGCAGAACGTAATCATACTTGGTAGTCGTACTTCACATCACAAGTAGTAGTGGTCGTAGTTTTTATGGATTGTCTTTTCTTTGGGCCTTTTTCTTTTGTTATTACTAAAGGGATAATGAAAGTGAAACAGTTTTCATAGGTTCTGGGCAATTTTGTGTTGTTACTGTTGTCGTCGTTTTGTTTAGGTCTTATGTAGTTCCATGAAAATACTACCGTTCCGCAGGCAGAAATGAATATAAGTTCCCAAAAAAAAAAAAAAAAAAAACTGAAACATATCACAAAAGTAATGGAATCTAATAATAACTATGTTTGTTTATTAAAATAGGTTTTATAAAAGAAATCTTGTGAAGGCAAGAAGAAATCTGTATCTCATATAATAAACTGTCCGCGTTGCTGGCCCGTTGTTTGAGTATTCTCGCATATTTTTAAGGGCATAATATTCTAGAAATTAAATTTAGTTTTCTAGTCCATATTTGGTGCAATCTTATTAGTAATGTGCTCCAAAACAAGTAAGCCAAGGCTATAGTCATGTAGGGACGACCATGTGATATCCATTTGAAAGATTTCGCTTTTGAAATTATGCCACGGAGCACTGCCTAGATATTACCCTTAGAATTTTGACCAGGGACATTTGGCCAATATTTACGCACTCCGTCATGCTGCTAGTTGTTGTGGTTCATTTTACAGCTTAATATAATCCAATGGCCATCCATTTTGGTTCATTTATATCCGATATATTTACTATCGACATCTACGTAACAGTCAGAATTGACCTTTTAGTCTATTTGTGATTTCGCCGGGATTAAAAATAGTCGCGGTTAAATGGAAAATTTGACTTTTATTCAACAAAAATGTCATGGTATATTTCACCCATTAAGTATTACCCGATGTCCATCAGAATTGAAAGACTTCTGCCCAGCCCTAAGCTCTAGGCCCATGCTAACTTCCGCGTCGATTGGTCCATAATTGTGACCTGTAGCGCAACTGCAAAATCAGGATTTTTTTCAGTTTTTGGTTCATTTCAACCCCTAAATTATGCAATAGGCTTCTATTCTGGCCCAAGCCCCACCTCCATTCTAAATTTCGTGAAAATCGACCTGTAGAGTGATTACAAATTAACATGGACAGACGGACGGATGGACATACATAGCCAGATCGACTCAGCTCGCCGAGATAGGAAGATCCATATATACTTTTCTATGTGGGAAACCAATATTTCGAGGTTTTACATAATTTTGATCCAATCAAACTTGTAGGGTATAAAAAGGAGACAGACAGATGGACATTTTGTAGTCGACATAGCACTTTACTCTGATGAAGGAGAACTTCGTTACTGGGTTCAATTACGATAAGATAGAGCTATATCATAAAATATAATACATTTTTTTCTATGGTTTCTTAGCTCCTGATTCTATCCTCACGAAGAAAGCAAAATATTTTGTGGTTAGAATTGACAAAAAATATAATTTTCCTGATTTTGCAGTCACTTTACAGGCATATTTAGAGAGTGAAATGTGTGAGAGATATAATAACTTCTATTAAGCCGCAAATATGTTTATCCTCGGTGAAATTACAAAGACATAGAAAGGTACTTCTGTCCGTTAGATTGATGCTGAGAGCCAAAATATATACAGGGTGAGATGAAAAAACTGCCACCAACTTCAGAATGCTGTCATTTCAAAGCCACTCGTCCGGCAGCTATTAAAATTATTCCAGTGACAGACCATTTTATTGTTTACAAGCGTACAAAAGCATTTTGGTGAGCATTTTCCAAGAAAAAGTTATTCGTGATGGAATTCAAACGTGATTGTCTGTTTTCTCTATATTTGGCTGGAAAACAACAAGTGGCGATCTTTAGAGCAACGTGATTGTCTGTTTTCTCTATATTTGGATGGAAAACAACAAGTGGCGTTCGTTAGAGCACTCCAGCATTTAAATGTGAATAAACCTTTTGTGTCTCGTACCATCGCTCGTTACCGTGATACTGGTAGCGTAGCCCGACGTCAAGGAAGTGGACGGAAAAAACAGTAATATCTGCAGAAATGATTCGGAAAGTAAAGAAGCGACTTGAACACGTCACAGAAGATGAAAAATTTCTGGTGAGCTGAACATATCGCAATATTCCATTCAGCAAATATTGATAACGAAATGATCAGCTGAAAATGTGCACCTTCGGTCGGCCACCAGAACTCAAGCGCCGGCCATGGTGGTGGTGTGGACCGCCTTAACAGCCTATGGTCGGTCTCCGCTCGTATTAATCGACCGTGGCATCAGAATAAATGCCGAATATTATCGCAACAATATTCTAAAGGGTGAATTAAAGCCTTGGGCACGCAAACATTTTGGCCGCAGACCTTGGACATTTCAACAGGACTCAGCACGCGCCACCCAAGAATGGTTGCAAAATTAGGTTCCCCGCTTTATTTTCAGCGCACAATGGGCACCAAAATCTCCGGATACCAATCCGTCGGACTATTGTGTCTGGAGTATTTTGGCACTAAAAATACCAAAGTGTCGATCACCTCAAGCAAGCGCTACGCCGGGAATGGGCCAAAATACCACAGAGCAACATTCGGGCAGATGGGGACGGTTTCATTGGCAGTTTTAAGGCTATAATTTTGGCCAAAAGTGACCAATTCGAACAAATCTAAATTTATTCTAAAATTTTATGCTATTTCCGACATATTCTCCTCTAATCAATAAAATTAAAAAAAAAAAATTAAAAATTATGGCGTTCTACTTTGTTGCAGTTTTTTTTCATCTCACCCTGTATTGTATCTATTTTGCTACATATCCAACGTCTTGGCTATTAGCATCACTGTAATGTTCAGAAGTGACTTTTTAATTGTTTAGCTTCTGCCCAGCCCTGAACTTTAACGCCATGCAAATTTCCGCGTCGATTGGTTTCAGCTCTATGTTTGTGGTCCATTTCAACCCCTAAATATTGTGCGATTATCTGCAAGTACAATAGGGTTCAATTGTGACCCTAACCCCACCTCCATTTTCAATTTCGTGAGGGTCGGGCCACAATTGCGACCTATAGCATGATTACAAATTAACATGGACAGGCGGACATATATAGCTATATCGACTTAGATCGGCGAGGTAGGAAGATCCATATATAGTTTTCTACGTCGGGTACCAATATTTCGAGGTGTTACATAATTTTTGGCCCAATCAAACTTATAATACCCCCAACACATAGTGTTGTAGGGTATAACAAAATGTTTTAAGTCATTTTGACACAATCCGACTCTAGAACAGAAGTGGATTTCATCTAGTTCATTTGAAGTAAAATTCCCTTCTACGAAAACATGAAATGAAAAATAATTTTCTTTAAATTTTCTTCAATTTGACATTTCTATCCATTATAAAAGTTTGCATAGAACAATAATTGAGGGCCTGGTTATGCCATGGCAAAAACAATTTCTACGTCTGTTTATTATATTTTTAAAAATGGTAACAAAATATTTATACAAAGATATTTTTAACCAAAATCTACAAAAATGGCCACAATAATTTGAACAGTGTGGTTCCGCTCTTAAGCAAAATATTGACGTAGGGTAAGTGTACCAGCAGTCGGCACTTTTAGGATTTTCGCGTTTTTAATAGCTCACCATTCTGAGTGGAACTTTTCAATTTTTACAAAGTTAATTTATTCAGATTTTCAGAAATTCAGAAATTTTGTATAGTTTTTGTAATAATAAATAAAGTTTTAATAACTTTTTATTAAATTTCATAAATTTGTAGTTTTATTAAAACAATGCTTTTTTGCCAGTAGTCGGCACCACTTGCTAATTGTCGGTATGGCATGTTCCAACAGTCGGCATACCAATTTTTTTGTAAGAATAGTGAATAATAATAATAAATTAATTCATTAAAATATAATATTTTTGTTTAGTTAAACTGATTCGACGTCATTATTGTACTTTTCTTAAGAATATGGATTGTTGAGGACCTTCACAGACAAAAATTTAATTTTTATTAGAATAAATCATCTTTTCTTAGCGAAATTGTGCACAATGATAGCTGACAATGTATTTGAAGTAAACAAAATACATTTAGTTATAATAGTTTCATTTATTTGGGCTTAAAAATAAAAATAAATCAAAATGCCCAAGTGCCGATTCGGTTGAAAAACGTAACTAAGATCTTATATAGGCGTACTCTTATATAGGCGCTATAACCGAACATGGGTCTACGTCGACATTCTATTGTGGAGATGTTTCTGATCTCGTCTTAAATATTCAAGAAATTAAATTATGATATTAAATTATAATATTAAATCACATATCAAGTTATTATTTATAATTTTCGCAAGATATTTTAATTCGGATTGTAAATTAAAGCTTAATCAAATTATAATTTATTATATTATATAAATTATAACTACTGGGCATCTGTAAACAGAGAACTATAATTCCCACAAACATACAAATATGCACTCAAATCTATTTTTTTCAAGAGAGATGTTATCATCATATTGTTAATAGAAACAAATTAAAAATTATTTCCTCATTTTCATGTTGAGCGCCAGTTGCGGAATGCATGTAACCCACGAACTTCATGGATATTTATACAGTTATCAACGATTGGATGAGTGTGGTATCATGGCATGAGTTTGCGCTTTGGCTAGTGGTGAATTTTGTAGTTGTTCTCTTTACTTTCCATTTAGGAAGAGCATTTGATGGATGTAAACAAAATAAATCAACAGGTGCTTTTTGGAAGGAATATAAACATTTTTCACTTGGGAAAATGCAATGGAAGTGGAAGGGAAATTTTAACAGAAGTTAAATGTTAAAATTCTGTTATGTTACACTGCTTGGTTTACCGATAACATTAATTGAGCCTTACAGCACATGATTCCGTATTGGATTAACATGAGTCGTTTTCAGAAGGAATTCAGAGTGTATTTCGAGAGTTAAATTGTAAATAAAAAAATGTTGGTCCATTTGAACATTCTTAAAAAACAACAGGCTTTTTTTTAGACCCTTACCTTACCCCTATGCAAAATTTCGAGGGGATCGGAGGTCAATATTGGTCAATATTGGTCAATATCAATATTGTCCATTTCATATCGGACCTAAATAAATATGATGTAAATATCATTATAAATATATAAGGAAATCGAACATTTATATCCAATTTATGGGAAATTATAAATTCCATATTAATCTCAGGATTCTGGTTGAGAGACAGATAAAAATATTGAAAATTTTGTCCCTTTGTGGATGAGGTACCAGAAGGGGTTTGCAAAAGAAATGGTCCGATCTCTACCGTCTTTACAACAGATTTTGTGTTGATGGAAACATCGAGATGTACCAATTCTGGAATGGAATCGGATGTTGATTTAGCTTTTTATGAGCTTCATGGATATTCAAAATTTTGAACCTTTGTGGGCGAGGTACCAGAAGGAGTGAACCGACATATTCCATCTTAACACCAGACCTTGGGTTAGTATAAATATTGGGATGTGTGAAATTTGAAGACAATCGGACTCTTACATCACATTTTATGAGAGTTGTAATTATTCAAAATTTTGACCATTTGTGGGGAGGTACTTGATGGAGTGAACCGATATTGTCCATTTTCGCACCTAACCCAGCACTGCCGCAAATAATAAGATTTGCAACAATCGAATTGCAACAATAGAATTGCAAGACAATCGGACTCTTACATCACATTTTATGAGAGTTGTAATTATTCAAAATTTTGACCATTTGTGGGGAAAGACTTGATGGAGTGGACCGATATTGTCCATTTTCGCACATGACCCAGCACTGAGGCAAATATTAAGATTTGCTAAGTTTTTGCTAAATCGGATTATCCTTTCTTTTTCCGTGTCGATTGGTTTTCAATGGCGACCTGTGCAGCGACTGCAAACTCAGATTTTTTTTTTTTTTTGGCCTAGCTTGCCCGATGACATCCAAATTATCAGGCTTCTGCCCAGCCCTACACTCTAACTTCATGCAAAGTCCGCGTCGATTGTTTTCGGTGCACTTCAACCCTTAAATATTTTGCGATCATCTCCAAAAACAATAGGCTTCTATTCTGATCCTAACCCCATCTTCATTTTCAAGTTCGTGAGGATCGACCTGTTGCTTGATTACAAATTAACATGAACAGACGAACGGACATACATAGCTAGATCGACTCAGCTCGGTGGTGTTACATAATTTTTGGCTCAATCAAACTTATAATACCGCCCAACGCATAGTGTTGTAGGGTATAAATATGGGTTTCACGAATATACCCCTAACATCGTGGAGGAGGTATTTTTGGGCGGAGGTGGATATTTTTGGATGATTTTTTTTAATTACTGACAGATGCCACTTTCTACCTACACACAATTTTTTTTTACAATTTTACCCCTTTAAACATAAACTTTATTTTGAAAAGGGGTCGAAAAATCATATCGAAGAGCGAAATGTGTTAAATTATTTACAAAATTCTATATTAATATTAAAGCTTGCTCTAAAAAAGAATTCATGTACCTTTGTTGAAAATAAACTCAAACAGAAATATGTAAATATTACTCTTTTGTTTAAATCAAATATTTGTAATTTAATTTTTTTTCATGTAATGAAACAAAAAAATCCGATTACAATATTGTTGTCTATGTTTTTCATAAATCGTTTGAGTTTATTACAATTTTTCACCTCTTGTGTGTGTTTGTTCAAATGCCATCACTTCAGATTTGTTGTGTTGGGTTTTGGTTTTTTTTATATATATGTCATCTTTTTTTTTTTTTTTTGTTGCGTTTTTTTTTTTGCAACCGCCACTTGCCACTGGGAAAAAATACTGTTCGAAATAAAAAAACACTCGGTCGCGTGTTAATGTTGTGGTTGTTTTATTAAATGTGTGCTATTTGTGTGTAACAATGTACACAGGTAGTCGGCATCATTGTCGTCGTCGTCGTCATGTTGTAATAGTTTAACAAAATGTTTTAATTAAAAACACTTGAATGTTTAAATCATAATTAAAAGAGGCAGTTTTTTTGTTTTGTTTTTGTTTCTGGTAGTGATAGAAACTCGCAGTGTTGCTGTTGTTGAATGACTGAAGTACATCAGAAACGAACAACTTTGACATTATGTGTATGTTAGTTAATTTGTCATATGGAAAATATGATATTTCGTATGAAAAACAAGTTGATCACATTATTAAATTTTATTAATAAAATGTAAAAACTGAATAACTTGAAAAAAAAAAAATAAAATGTAAAATAATTGAATAATAACGGAACTAGCCCCAGGCTATTTGCAATTTTGGTGGAAAATTTGGATTTTGATGAAATCACTGTTATATCCTAGTCTAACTTAACAAATATTTTTTGTTCTGAATTGTTTGTGTTTTTGTATAAAAGTTATTTCCACTAGAATCTTTCGTATTCAAACTTATTCGTTTTAAAATGGGTTTTTATAAAAATTTTTAAAAAACTCTGGTCCATTTCCGAATAACTTTGATATGCCAGGGTTCCATTGCCATTATTTTGTTAATTGTGTTATTTAATTTCATTTAATTTATATTTAAATTTGTAAAATAAAATTGAAAATTGTCAAAAAAACATTTAAAGAATTTGGTCCTGCAATATCCGCAAATAAGATCTTGATATGTAAAAATAGTTTATATATTAATTCCCCGTCATACACATACAATTTTGGCGAAATACTGTAACAAACAGCCAACTTCTGTTCAAAACAATGGGTTTCCTCCTATCATTTTTCTGACAATTTCGTTTGTATCTTTTCGGCAAAAAAAGAAAAAACCAAAAAAGACAAGGAGAAAAAGCTTTATTGTGTTTGTCACTCACTATACAACTCACAATACCAGCAAGCAAAGACTAGGGTGGGTCCGAACATTTGATTTTTCGGTTTTTGGGCCATTTTGCCATAATCTTCCCCAACAATGGGCCATCCTGAACCTTAACTCCACATCAATATAACATTTCGTGAGGATCGGACCATAATTACGACCTTTAGCGTGATTATATTTTAGCATTGAGAGACAAATATACATCGACTCAGCTCGGCGATATTGGAAGATCCATTTATAACATTCTATGTGCAGGAGTAATATTTCGAAGTGTTACATAATTGTTGGTCCAATCACACTTATAATATATATTATGATACGGGTATATATCATTTGATACGGCAAAAACGTGCCTCGCCGAAATAACGATTTCAGACCCTTGGTGCCTTTAGACCCAATCCGGACATTTGAAGTCGATCTAGGGTGTCCGTCCGTCCGTCCGTTTGCGTGTCTGGAGCGCATGATAACTCTCGAATGGAGTATCTGATCGTAGTATTATTATTAATTGTCTCAAATTTCGTATATGAAGTTCTTAATGAATACTAAAACCTATGGCAGGAAATCAAGTATGCAGGACTATGTTTTCGTCTAGCGCACATACTTTCCTATATTCGCTATTTTGATGATTTTAGCGACGTTACTCAAGGGAACTGTTTTAGGTATCGTATTTCAAGTTCGGTATCAATGCCAAGAACTACTAATGCAGGTCCTCGACTTCGTTTATAACGGGTTCATTTTAAACGGTATTTTTCGACGAAAATTTTTTACAATTTTTCAATTTCCTTGCAAATTTTGACTTGACTTTTTGGACCAAATCCGTTCTAGAACATTTGGAGTGGATCTAACGATGTCCGTGCGTCTATCTGTCTGGCTGGTGTGCACGATACTCTCGAAGGGAGTATCCGATTTGGTCCAAACTTGGTACATTGTAATATTTTTTTTCAAACTTAGATCGAGTTCGGAGATGGGCAATGTCGGTTTATTCCTTCTGGTACCTCCGCCACAAATACTCGAAATTTTCAAAAAATATATTTTCTGCACAGAAAGAGAAACCATAATCCGATTTTGCTCCAACCTTGCAAATCCAAATATTTGCGTCAGTGCTAGGTAAGTTACCAAGTACCAAAATGTTGATTAATTAAAACTCTTATAAAATGTGATGTAGGAGTCCGATTGTCTTCAAATTTCACATATCCCAATATTTTTATTAACCCAAGGTCTGATCGGCCCACTCTTTCTGGTACCTCCCCGCAAAGGGTCAATGCTTTAAAACGCGAAATTTACATCCGTTTTCATTCGGACATGGTGCATCTAAATATTTCTATCATCACAGGATATGTTATAAAAATGGGTTATATCGGTCCACTCCTTCTGGTACCTACCCCCAAAGGGTCAAAATTGTTAATATCCATGAAGCTCATAAAACCCCGAATTAACTTCCTTTTCTATTCAGTCTTGGTACATCTGAATATTTCCATTAACACAAGATCTGTTACGAAAGGGTAGAGATCGGACCATTTCTTCTGGTACCTCCCCCACATGAGGTTCAAGATTTAGATAAACAAAACGTTTAAAGAAAGCGAGATAAACATCCAACTCTCTTCAAATTAAACACAAATTACACTAACACAAGATCTGTTGTGAAGATGATATATATCTGCAAACCCCTTCTGGTACCACACCCTCAATGGATCCCAATATTCAATACTTTTATCAAAACTTGCGAAACAAGTCAGCCATTCGTTCCAACTTGCTATATGTAGATATTTCTCTCAACCATAAACGTGAGATGAATAAGGAATTTATGATTTCGCTTAGAAATGGATCGATTTTCTTGTAATTTTGTCATAGAAGATGAAGTATGAAAATGGAATGCTTTGGTTGACTATATCTGGTACCACACGCACATTTACACATTTTCTAAAAATTATCACATATCTCATATAAAGTGAAGGAAGTTACCAATATAGTCCAAACTTGGCACGTCTCAATATTTATATTATATATTAAATAGGCCATTCAGAGTCAACAGTTTGAATAATTATAAGACAAGTCAAAATATAATCAAACATAGGCCGAGGGTATGCATTACGCTTTAGATGCTAAGTAAAAGTGAAATCGGGAGTGAAATGTATATGGGAGCTATATCAATACCTCGTCCCATTAGCTTTACTACCATTACTTAGGAATTAACCAGATTTTTGCGAAAGGTAGGTTTTTTAAATAGCTGCAATAAAAAATGATGACTTATGAGGATTGATGGATCTTTCTGACGATGTATTTATTCCTACTGTATTAAATAAACGCAATGTAATTAAGCGTAACTATCTTTATCACTAATTAATATTAATATAGTTATTTAAATTATATTTTAAAATTGCTATTAAAAATACTTTTTTACTTCAACCATGGATTAAATACTCATGAGTTTTTATTATTTCCTTAATTATGACATTCGCATTAGTAACCTATATGTGGGAGATTAAAGGCGCACGGCTCATATAACTGCGTCTTCTCAAGTAACCATTAGGTTACGTGATATTATGCAATTTAGGGAGATGAATGCTTCGATGCACCGCACCTGATGCATGCATGTGCATTTAGTGCGGCTGCGCAGCCCACTGATGATGACTGACTGATACACCTATTAACACAATTTACCAAGTCAAAACATCGTATCACGCATGCTCGCATTCCCTTTGTGGACAAAAAAAAAAAACAAACGATTGTCAATGAGTTCATAAAAAAATTAATAAGTCTCCGCTGGTGAACTGACCTACAGCAACATACACAAAAAATGCTGTGAGCGTGCTATTTTTCCTATTCACTTATCAACAACGTAGCATATGTAGGTATGACAGACTGGTTGACTGTCATGCAGACAGCCAGTCCATTCACATGAAAATGTTTGTGTTTGCTTGCCCTCTCCCCCTCTGTCTCTTATCGATTTGGTAATACTCGTAGCCCACAACAATCCAGCGAATATGAAAACAAAACAAAAACCAAGCTAATAAATGTAAACAAAAAGCAAACGAACCACTAACACCAAACTCGTTATGTACTGGAGCGCGCCGTAAATAAAGTCTCCAAATAAAATTTAATGTTTTTCCCCATTTCCATGTATGGGTGAGTATCTGTGTGGAAATATCTACAATATTATAGTTGGAGGGGGAAAAGTCTACAATGAATCTACGAACAACGATTTTTGGGAGCAAGTACATGGAGACTCATGTCTGGGAATTCACTTCTTCAGTCGTCGTTGTTGTCTACAACTGCCTTTAAGTGGTTCATTATACGCTAATACAATCGTTGCTGTTGTTGTCCATGGATTTGCCAGCCAGTTAAGTCAATGAGACTGCCTGACTGACTGACGGACATTTGGCTGTCGCTGTTGGAGCGCATGCGCAGCGTATGCTATTTTTTTGCTGGTTTGATTTGATTTCTTATGCGGTAGTAACTTTAGTTCTGTTTCGAAGTTAGAAGTGAACGTGCGCGTTTTAAGTTAAAAGCTTTTTTAAGAGCCAGCCTATTGAGTGGAGATTTTCTGTCGTGAGCGAGAAGTGATAAAATGTATGTCATCACATCGAATGAAAAGCTAATTTATGTTTAACTCTTAAGAGTGGGAAAATAAAGTTGCGTCACAGCGCGGCGATTAAAAGATTTGATCGAAAGTTTAGGTGTGAGAGAGGCGTTCATTATTGATATGCACATGCCTGGAGTGGTGGTGCAGTAAAAGTGCAGTGAAAATAGAAAACAAAACGAAAAAATAAATAAAATTCAAATTGTGCAATGCTTTCGAATGTTTGTTAGCTTTTGAATTGTTGTTGTTGTGTTTTTATTGTGCATTGGTGTCGTGTTTATTTTACAAATTTTGTTTTTTTTTTTTTGCTTCCAAATGCAATTGTGTTTTTTTTTATTTTTCGTTCCGTAGTGTTAAAAAAAAGTGAAAAATATAAATATTTTTATTGTGATTTAAATAGTAATAAAGTGAGAAAGGCACACGCAAATGAAATGGTGAAAATACAAAAAAATATTCTTCATTGAAAACGTTATTACCTCGATGAAATGGATATTAAATTAAGCGATTTATTTGTATGTATATTAAATAAAAAAAATAATAAAACAATAAATCGTATTAAATGTGAGAGTATGATATGTTAACTTTTAAGCCAAAATATTCAGGTTCATAAAGTTTACTTTGAAAATCGTTATAGCAGAGCCAGTAATTGATATTCTATATTACCAATTGAAAAATAGCAGTAAGCCTGTAAAAATTCTTGTTGTTGAAAATATAAAAATTAGCAATTTGGTAGTCGTTACAGCTAGTAATAGTTTTTTAAGTAATTATACTCTACACCACATTGTGGTAAGAGTATTATGTCTTTGTTCATTTGTTTGTAACGGGAAGAAGGAAGCGAGATAGACCCATAGTTACTTTTGAGGATCTTCATAGAATCACTTTCTGAGTCGATTTACGCATGTCAGTCCGATGGCTTCCATATATATAATTATCCGATATCAGGTTTATTGTGCGCCAAATGGCCAACATCAGTCCAAATAACCTGAATTTTGATACATCCGACCGAATTCAGTCTAGAAGCAAGTACATCAAATTTGGAGAAAATCAGTTCCGATATAGCTATGGCTCACATATATGTTTCATACGATTTGGTGTTAAAGTCCCTCATATTCGTGATATGTGTTCGACAACAATGATATTTGGTACAAGACATATATATATAGAGCTTATTGTGCAAATAATGGCTAATATCAACCAAATGGAGTGAATATATATTATTATACCCTACAACACTATGTGTTAAGGGTTTTATAAGTTTGATTGGGCCAAAAATTATGTAACACTTCGAAATATTGGTTTCCCACATAGGAAAGTATATATGGATCTTCCTATCTCGCCGAGCTGAGTCGATCTAGCTATGTATGTCCGTCCGTCCGTCCGTCTGTCCATGTTAATTTGTAATCACTCTACAGGTCGCAATTATGAACCGATCCTCACGAAATTGAAAATGGAGGTGGGGTTATGGTCAGAATAGAACCCTATCGTTTTTGGAGATAAACGCACGATATTTAGGTGTTAAAACGGACAAAAAACAGAAAATTTTCCTGATTTTGAAGTTACTCTATAGGCTACAATTATAAACCAATCGACGCGAAAATTTACATGGAGTTAGACAATAATTAGCGGTTAAAAAAGACCCTTAATTTTTATGCAAGAAAATAGGAACATTTTCACTAAACCGCGAATATTTTCAATCCCAGCCAAATAACAAATACATTAAAAGATCACTTCTGACCATTACAGTGATGATAATAGCCAAGAAAACGGATATATAGCAAAATAGGTAAAATATATATGTAAAAGAATTGATCTTATTTATTCTGCTTATAAATCAAGAACCGCTGGACAGATTTTCACAATTTCCATCAATTTGGAAAAATAACAATAATATCTATGAAAATCGCGGGAAAATATACCAATAAAAAAGTGAATATCTTTTGTCAATTTTTTCATATTTTTTATCGCATGCGATTTTTTCCATTTGACTTACAATTTTGAATTGTAAATTTTCTAACACTTCGGTTTGAGGGTATTATATGCATATCTCAATTATTGTCCGATCCTCACGAAATTTTGATAAGGTACCAGAAAGACTGTGTCGAAAGATCATAAGCCCACCAGATCTTATGTTGGTGGAAGTATGCGTTGTTACAAATTTAAAAGAAGAAGGGATTATTTCGCATTTTATGAGAGTAAAAATTATTAAAAAATTTGACCCCTTGCTTGAAGAGAATCGCCGAATTGTTTTGCATGTTATAAGGTTCTCAAAATTTTGACCCTTGATGGGGGAGGTACCAGAAGGAGTAGTCTGATATACCTCATCTTCCAATCTGTCGTTTGAAGGCAATCGAATTCTAATTTCCCATTTTATAACAGTTATGATTGATCAAAATGTTAACCCTTTGTGAGGGAGGTACTAGACGAAGTGGGTCGATATTGTCCATTTTCGCACCTAACATAACACTGGAGCAAATATTTGGATATCAGAAGTTTCAATAATATCGGCTTATCCTTTCTCTTTTTATGAGGTAAATTATTTCTTTTGAAACTCTCGATATTTTGTAAAGGAGGTACATATAGAGAGGACCGATATTGCTCACCTTAAACTCGATCTGCATTTGGTATAAAAATATAATGTACCAAGTTTGAAGCGAATTGGATACTTTATTTAAGAGTTATGGTGCGCACCAGCTAGCCAGACGGACGAAGACCACTGAAGCGACTTCAAATGTCTGAAACGGATTCCGTCCAAAGAGACCTTGGGTCTATATACCCTTTGTAGCCATATGATTGAGGGTATTTTAAGTCGTGATCAATATTATTACCTAAATATATTGCAAACATCCCACAAAAGCGAAAGTCTTCTATTCTACAAAAAAATATGTCGAGGTGTTACAAACTATTTGACCCAATAAAAATACCGTATTTCGGGAGGTACCATTTGGGGTACTTATACGTTGCCGGGAAATATGTACCGAACCAATTTTGAAACAATTCCTATGGAAATTTGGATATGGCATACAAAAAACGAATTTGAATCTATATGGACGGCTGTTTGCGATATTTTCAGGCAACTACAAACACAACAAAGGATTTAAAACATTTGTGTAAACAAATCCTTAAATCTTAATCATAGGAAGCTGTATTGTGATTTCAAAAAAAAAAAAATAAATAAATAAATAAAAAATAGATAATAAAAAAAAAATAAATAAATAAATGCCTGAATAAATTTGAAATTTTATTTCTAAGATCTATTCCCTTATTTGCGACTGATATACAATTCTTCTTATTGTTAATTAATCCTGCTTTGAATCGGGTTGGATCTGTAATTTCCTATTCAAACATTGGCAATTCCGGTGCTCAAAATATAGAACATGCCTCTTTTTCTTTATATGTCTTCGGTTTCACATAAGTCACATATAGCTGCAGCTTCCGATGTTAAGTGTTAACAAGCAAAAAATTGTGGCCTCCCCACATATATCAAATTTTATTTATTTATTTATTTAATTTTTTTTTTTTTTTGTAAGTCAGATAGACCCCCTTTAGCGACTTTAAATAAAAAATTTCAAACAATTCCGTCGAAAAAAATGAGAAAACCATCAGAATACCGAATTATTAGATGTACCACAATGTGGACCCATATTAACTTTTTTTTGGGATGTGGCTAGGAACCTGTTAGAACCTTCAAATTCAAAATTCCAGACAATTCTGTTGAAAAATGTACCAGAAGTCGTGCAAATTCTTAAAATGAGGAGTATCGTTATATGATAAGATCAAATCCAAAACGCATATGTACCAGATTTCAGCACCCCATCTCAATTCCTTACATAATAGCGATATCATAGATATGTATACTTTGTGGAGTCTAAATTTATTACTCCGATGAGTTATAAACGGAATGACGAACTTAATATACACTCCATATTAGGGTTAGGCTATAAAAAGGTGCTAACCACATTTTCAACCTGAAGTGGCTGTATTTTTATTTTCGAATACTTGTGCAAAAAACACCTCTTGAGCAAAAATCTCAAATCTCGCAATATATTCAAAACCCCGGAATCTGAATCCCCCCATACAAAAATTTTTATTGGTTAGAATTTGATAATTTGGATTATGACCATAAATAATATTTCCAGATTGTTGATATTTACAACCGCACTTGCGACTTGGTTATGAATTACGTTCAAATTAAGTGGAGGGCATAATTAGACCCTGCCGGCCAAAATTAACGCTTAAAAACTAGTTTTCTTACAAATAAATAAATATATCTTAATTTTTCATTTTCGAACCCCCCAACATCCCGTTATTTGCTTGCCTTGTCGTTGAACATGTTTAAATCCAATGCTTACTGGGTATTTAAGTTGTTTTATTGAAATTTCCAATTAAATACTTAATGCAGCAAAGAACATACTTTGTGGTTTGTCCATTCTAATGTTAAAAAGACCCCTACTATGTACGGTCAAGCATATATTAAATAATATTTTTTGTGTTTTTTGCAAAATAATTACAAGTATACATATTAAGTTTAACGTGTTTTATTTGTTGTAGATAACCCTGACCCACATAATAACTGAAACAATGCAAAAGCACAACAATACCACAATCCTCACCACCACTTTGGTACTTTGTTCATCGACGTTTTTATGGTTCAAGCACTTAAGGCAAAAGTTCAACATTTTAACATAAGTGAGTCTTTTTTTCTCTCAGGAAAATCACAATAAAAACAGAAATAAAAAAATCTACTTCACATATCGCACTAATAACACAAAGTACATAAAAACGCCTCAAAACCCGTAAAAATAGATGAAAACGTTTACAACATTTAAACGATGTCTCACACTTGCTACCTCGCTCACTTGCTGGTTGGCTTAGTTACTTGTTAACTACAGCAGCAGGGAGAGAACGAACAAATTCCAAAGTATTTCCCAAGTTGTTTAAAATAAAAATTTGAACATTTCAACTGAAAATCTCATCGTCTTACCTGCACTTGCTGTTGGCGGTCGTCAGCAACCAGGTCTTCATAATTCTTTAGATTGTTGTCAACAAGCGATTGCGACTAAATCAGGTGGTGCTACTGATGCTCATTCAGTCAGTCATTCATTCATTCCCATCACAGCCAGCGTCAAGGTAAACGAGATGCTGTGTTTACCATTTGACTCAGTACTGAATTTGGGTTAATACACCAACCAACCAATCAATGTAGCTGATATCTTTCAATCTAACCATCTGTTTGCATATTCAGATTCGTATATGTATGGACTATCTACAAGTATGTAGATATGTGCAGCATGGTCTTTAACTATATTTTGGTACTACTCATTGTCCATTTTGGTCTTAAATGAAAAATGTAAACTGAAAACGCCAAAAAAAAAAAAAAAAAACGACAACAAACAAGTTTGCAAAAAAATATGAGAAAAATACAAAAATATTTGTGAAGGTCGTTGGTATTTACGAAGTAAAAAAGTAGTACTACCTCAGTATGTCGTCGTGCATGACTGATAAGTAGTGATTCTTTGTGTGGTAGTGACATGAAAAGGCAAAAGGTATTATGGAGATTCTGATTTATGAACAATAAGTATGATCCATTCGGAAGTTACTTGTTTTGAATAATAAAAAAAATTAAGTTTCGGAAAAGCTAATTGCATTGAAAGTTCTATTAAGAAAATCTGCACACCACACTTTGGTAAGGGGTGTCTTTTTGCAATTGTTTGTAACGAGAATATTATTCAACAATACGAACATGCATGTATTTTTGTGTTCAAAGTACAAGTCAATTTTTTTGTTCAGTTGACCAGTATAGACAACTCTCCTACAGGCGGTATAGAACCCACAAAAAACTACTTGTGTAGAATTTCAGACAATTCCATTGCTAAATGTACCCAAAATATCAATATACCAAATATCGTGGGGTACCGATACCGATGGGAGTCATAGGATATCGTGGACCGATATAGCCCATCTTCGAACTTGAGCTGCCTTCACACAAAAGACAGATCTGTGCAAAATTTTAGCTTTCAATTTTAATTCGTTTTGAATCTGGTGTAATTACAATAGGCGGATGGACGGACAGGGCTAAATTGCCATAGAATTTTACGCTGATCAAAAATATATATTCTTCGTTAGGTCTAAAATATTTCGTCATTCCGTTTGTAACTTCTCGAAACACTCATGTTAGACCCAGCAAAATAAACATATTCATGATGAGCGTTCTAAGCCGATAAAGTGATGTCTATCTGTCTATTGCAATCACGCTATCATCGGAACGGGTAGAAATAGAAGGCTACTTTTTTTTAAAAAGCCCTCATATAAAAGTACCTCCAAAGATTCGGTATTTTGATGATTTTAGCGGCTTTATTCAACGGAATTATTTCCTATTTCGTATTTAAAGTTCGGAATTGGTACTGTGGCCTATAACACAAAATCGCGTCCACGCCTTCGTATAACCGCCATATAAGAATACCTCCCCATATTCGGTATTTTTTAGGAGTATAGCGATATTTTCCACTGGCCTAATTTAGAAGTTTTTTTTTTACTTGTTATACTCTCCACCATAGTATGTAGGGTATATTATCATTCCGTTTTTAACACCTCGAAATATACATTTTAGATCCCAGAAAGTATATATATATGGTCTTGATCAGCATAAAATTCTATGTCAATTTAACGATGTCCGTCCGTCTGTGGAAATCACTCTTGCTTCCGAACGAAATGCAGTTAATTGATAAAAAATTTACTCAATGTATGTTATGCCTGCAGGACTTTTGGTATTGAAAATGAGCCATGTAGGTTTACGTTTTGGTGTAGCCCCCATATAATGGTACCTTCCTATTTTCGGTATTTTTGATGATTTTAGCAACATTTTTTACCGGAATTGTTTCAAATTTCGCATTTGAAGTTCGTAAATCATACTACAGCCTACGACAGAAAATTGTCTGTGCAGGTCTACGTCTTCATATAGCCCCCATATAACGGTACCTCCCGATATTCGGCATTTTGATGATTTTGGCGACATTATTCACCGGCATTGTTTCAAATTTGGTATTTGAAGTTCGTAATGGATACTAGAGCCTAAGACAGAAAATTGTCTCTGCACGTTTCCATGTTTTGGTGTAGCCCTTATATAATGGTTACTCCCTATATTCGGTATTTTGATGATTTTAGCATTTTTCACCGAATTTTTATTTCATTTCGCATTTGAATATTGCATTTGAATCGGTATTTTTAAGATTTTAACGGATTTTTTTTTTTTGGAAAATTTTCAAATTTTCTACAAATGGTGGAACGAAAGTTCGGCCCAGCTTCTTTAGAAGTATAGTACAAAATTTATTAAAAGCGAATGTCAAAGCTTAATTTCTGATGTGAAGGGGTGATGAAAAATTGTACTCAAGTATAAAAACTAAGATAGTAATTCCAATTTGAAAGGCAAGAATTCTATTACGCTGAAATTCGCATTTCGATACCATTAAGGGGTGCCAATTCCATGTAAAATATACATATATTTTTTTCCCGAGGGAGAGAGACCGTGCTACCAGGGCATGTATCTGATCATAAGACCTTCTTCTGTATTCTGGAGAACCATGAATAGTAGACCTTATTTGTTATTTTGGCCTTATTTAGAATAAATTAATTCGGTATTCTACAGGTCTGAACTTTTGCATTGAAAAACATCAACAGGTCTTCTTTGAGTAAAATACCGTCCCATGAAGGCTTCCCCTGCTGTGAGCTTCAGCATGTCTTCTTTGAGACGAATATCTTATATAGGTCTTCTCTGGACAAAATACCTTCTGCATGTCTTGAACAAATAAATAACTTACGTGAGGTTTCACATGAATAGGAACCCTGCTTTGTAGGCTTGAAGACATTCTGTAGGCTTGAGAACTTGCTCATACAATTGAAGATCTTTAAACTTCGATGCATTCTCATAAAAGAACTGAAGCACAGGAAAACGCTTTCAATTAAATTTATTTGACTACCCTCTATTATGGCTAACAAGGTCAACCATCCAAATTTCCTTAACGACCTCATCGTAGGCTTTTATTTTGGATTGGTGTCATCCAAGCTTACATTTTTCCGGAGTTCTTTTAAAAGTCAATCAGAAAATAAAGATTCTGATGCAAAATATATACAAAATGTTGGAAGAGGGTGCCTGCCGATATCGGAAATTTATGCAGGAGGATATATATTTTGGATTGGTGTCATCCAAGCTTACCTTTTTTCTGAGTTGTTTTAAAAGTTAGTCGGAAGATGAGGATTCTGATGCAAAATATATACAAAAGTCGGAAGAGGGTGCCCACCAATATCGGAATTTTCAAAAAAACCGTTAAAAATGTTGTTAAAATAAAAATGCCGAATGTAGCCGTAATATTAGGGTCTATACGACGACGTGGGCCTGCATAGGCAACTTTTGTCATGAGGTATTGCAATATTCAAATGCGAACTTTGAAAAAGTCTGTTAATAATGTAGCTAAAACCATCAATATACCGAATATAGGGAGGTACCATGGGGGTTATACCAAAACGTGGACTAGCACAGAAAATGTTGTTCATAGACTGTAGTATCGATTACGAACTTCAGATACAAAATTTGAAACAATTCCGGTAAATAATGTCGTTAAAATCATCAAAATACAGAATAGCGGGAGGGACCGTTATATGGGCGCTATATGAAAACGTGGACCTACATGGACCTACGTGGACCATTTACCAACTTAACCTGCCTACTGGAAAAATAAACATGTGTGCGAAATTTTAGCCTTCTATCTCAATTTGATCGAAAGATATCGTGATTACAACAGACAGACAGAAAGACAGACATCGCTAGATCGACTTAGAAATTTACGCTGATCAAGAATATATATACTTTGTTGGGTCTAACATGAGTATTTCGAGGAGTTACAAACGGAATGACAAAGTTAATATACCCTCCATAGTATGGTGAAGGATATAAAAACATTACAGACCTACAATATATTGGAGTGATTTCCACGGATCGACAGATTGGCAGACGGATAAATGGTAGCTAAATCGACATAGAATGGTTATTTGGTGTTGGAGGGTATAGCAATTTGTTGAAAATATATTTAATTTGTATAGAAATTCGAAAACGTGGTAAATTTTCTGAATAAAAATTCCTCAGAAATAATAACGAATTTAAGAATCCTCGGAAATCCTCGGAATCCTGGGAAATCTCAGGGAAAATTCTGCTGGGCATGTTTAATTTTGCCTTTAGAAGAAAACATTCTGGAAGTCAAGAACATTGCCGGCAAAGTCAATGATTCTCTTTATGAGTATTAGAAATATATATTATACATATACAAATAGTCCATGTCCTGTTTCCAAAATTTGACAGCAATATAATATTATAGTGCACCACATAAGGACCCAGCCTTTGGGAGACAACTCTCATGGAACTTCCACTTGTTAAACATCTTCCACAAACAGAAGCAGGCCTAATACATTCTAAAACCATGATTCCTTAAAATTACTTTAAATCGAAGTTCTCCTAACACAATTTTTAACACCGAGGATGATAGGAATATTTAATGTGCATTTATGACATGTCCTAAATATTGTAGTCTCGATGCAAAATTGGACACACTTCGTCTTCATATATAAAATGGTCATGTTACATTTTTCTTAAATCTCCACATTGCTGTACTCACCTGATTCTTCTGCTCTTAGACACTCCCTGACAAAAATCCTAAAAATACAAAAAAAATATATATTCATCTTTTAAAGACAATGTGCATCTAATTAATCATTATGACAATTTTTTGCTACTGATCTATCGAGGGTGTCACAAATACCGGTATAGTTTCTTCCCCCTTTGTAAAATATTAATGTGCATAGTTTGAGTGCGAAAATATTCAAAATATGTTAATCGCTATAAAACCGGCTTTGTGTCATGGGTAGGAGGTTTTATTTTTCACATCTGTTTTATTCACAAGCTCATCAATTCGAGCATTGTTTTATTGTCGTAAAAATAAAGGTGGCAAAATTTTAATGGGATGTAGCCCATTTAGTTTTCATATTTAAATCTGTTTTTATTTATTCAAAATAAAAGATGAAGGTTAACCCATATACAAAAAAGATTAACATTTGTTGTTTGCCTTGTTCAATACCAAAAAAAGGTTTTTATTATATTTTGAAACCAGAATATAGCTAATGTGACCTCAAGATCTATTTAGCAAGAGTCATCGAAGAGTATTTCAATTAGAAAACTAAATTAAAATTCCTGTCTGATTGGTCAAATGGCTTTGAAGACAATATATAGCTTACAGCCATAAAAGGTTTGTTGTTAATTTCAATAAAATACAGGGTAAAATAAAAAAATGCAACAAAGTCAAATGCCATAATTTTTACATTTTTTTTTAAATTTATTTAATGAAAGCAAAAAATGTTGAAAATATCATCAAATTTTAGAATTAGTTTACATTTGTTCGAATTGGTCACCTTTGACGGAAATTATGGCCTTCAAATGGCCAATGAGACCGTCCCACGCTGCCCGAATTTTTCTCTGCGGTATTTTGGCCTATTTCCGGCGAAGCGCTTGCGCTTGAGGTGATCGACACTTTGATGTTTTTTAGTGCCAACCTTGCCTTCCAAAATATTCGAGAGACAATAGTCCAACGGATTTGTATCCGGATATTTTGGTGGCCATTGTGCGCTGAAAATGAAGCATGGAACCTCATTTTGTAACCATTCTTGGGTGGCGCGTACTGAGTGCGATTGTGCTGAGTCCTGTTGGAATGTCGAAGGTCTGCGGCCAAAATGTGTGCGTGCCCAAGGCTTTAATACACCCTCCAGAATGTTTTCGCGATAATATTCGGCATTTATTCTGATGCCACGGTCGATTAACACGAGCGGAGAGCGGCCATCTGCTGTTATGGTGGCCCACACAATCACCATGGCCGGCGCTTGAATTCTGGTGGCCAACCGAAGGTGCACATTTTCAGCTGACCTCTTTGGCAAGTAAACACGATCATTTTGTTTGTTTACAAATTGCTGGACGACGAATGTTTTCTCATCGGAGAAAACTAATTTCGGCAGTTCATCACTTTCGGTCAAGTGAAACAACTCTTTAGCCCCTTTGAGTCCATTTTCTTTCTGTTGCGGTGTAAGTTCTTGCACTTTTTGGAATATTAATGGATTTACCTTGAGCTCATGTTTCAATATTTGCCGAATGAAATATTGCGATATGTTCAGCTTCCGAGCCATTTTTCGGCCAATGCGGCTCGGGTTTCGGTCAAGTTGCTTCTTTACTTTTCGAACCATTTCTGCTGATGTTGCTGTTTTCTTCCGTCCACTTCCTTGACGTCGGGATACGCTACCGGTATCACGGTAACGAGCGATGGTACGAGACACAAAAGATTTATTCCCATTTAAATGCTGGAGAGCTCTAACGATAGCGACTTGTGGTTTTCCAGCCAAATATAAGGAAATCACACTATCACGCTTGAATTCCACCACGCATAAATTTTTTTCTGGAAAATTCTCACCAAAATGGTTTTGTACGCTTGTAAACAATATAATGAGCCGTCACTGGAATAATTTTGACAGCTGTCGGACGAGTGGCTTAGAAATGACAGCAGTCTGAAGTTGGTTGCAGTTCTTTTATCTCACCCTGTATGCATAATAGCTAATTGAAAAATGTGTTAAGTGTCTCTTTCTGTATGGCCATTTGAAAGTTCCCAAATTTTTGACATTTTTTTGGGTTGAACTAAACTAAGAAGAAATTAGGGTTTTCCTTTGCATTCACTCTTGTACCATCACACAGAAACATACCCTAAAATAATTAACTACTGTTAATTATCATTCTCACCTCGTATAACCTAATCTCGCAACTATTCGTTGTCTTAATGAAATTCAGGCCATTATATTTCATTACCTTTCATCGGTACACTTTTAACAGATCAATAACGATGCACATCTCAAAGCTAGATGCCAACACCAATTGATGTTGAGATAGGTCTACTCAATATCTCAATTCATATTTTAATTGCGAATCGAATTGATTGTAATGATATGGTCTTTTTTTTAACACATAACAAATATTTCAACAATAACTTCGTCTGTGAAAAGTTTTTTATTTTGTTATGAATTTAGTGTTTTTTTTTTTACTTCATCCAAATCAGTAGATTGAGTTGTTTCATTATATATTATATAACAATGACAGCATGAACGGTAATTGATTATTAATAACAGCATGACACTGTCAAAGTAGTCACCTAAAAACGTACATATAGTGTCATATTTGTTGATTTTGAATTAATAGTAATTTTGACGAGCGGTATGCCGGAGTTCCAGTGGCATTAGTGCACACATTAATGTCAAACAGAGTCCAAAATTAATTATAAGGTTGTACAATGTGTTATTGTTCAAAATTTATGCAGAAAATACATGGAGGTCATAAAGGCGGAATAATAATAATGACATACCGGCGTTTTATCGCATGCAAACGTATAGGTAAGAAATATTCCGCCGCATAAGGCAATTTTTGAAATATGTTCTTTATATGTGGAGAGTACAAAATATTTCAACTTATTGTAACCTTGGTATCATGTGAAAATATAGAAATTGCGCTTTATTCAGAATTAGTTTTCCGGACTGTTTCTGCGCATGGTTTTTGAAATAATTATTTTTGAAATATTTATACTATACAATATTGCTATATATATATACTATTTATATATATACAATATTGTACTACCGGTATTGCTTCAAAGCCTGAATCGAAAATTGATTGGCAAATATGGTCAGGAGTCTCAAAATAACTAAAATCAAAGGTAATGCCAAAAGTGATTTTTTGTAAATAGGGCTTCCAAAAATAAGAACTAAAAATACAAAAAATCGGTTTTTACCCCTATAAACGGGCTCGCTGCACTAAACTCTAACTTCATGCGAGATTTCGTGTCCTTTGGTTTTATTTGTGACCTTTGTAACGAGTGGAACATTGTTAGTTGTTGGTAAAACCCTGGTCAACCCCTAAATATAATGCGGACATCTTTAAAAGATAGTCCTAACCCTACTCTTTTGAAAATTTTCGTGAAGATCGGACGATAATTGCAACAACCCCAACCTGCCTTGTAAGTTTAATATGAAAAAATAAAAAAATCACAGAATTCACAAAATACTACAAAATCGATATTAACATCATTATTGGCATCTTTTTATGCGATTTTTTAGATTTTAACTTTTATGCCAAAAGGGCGGGCATTCAGAATTAACAAAAAAAAACAAAAATCGGTCCAGCCATTCTTGAGATATAAGCATTCTAGCTAACATTTCTTTTCTTTTGTATATACACATTGTATATATTTCGCTATACATATTCGATTCATTTACTAGCGGCATCTACGTAACATTTCGAATTGACCTGTTCGTCTATTCGTGACTTCGCCGGGATAAAAATATACATAAATGTTATGGCCTATTTCGCCCAGTAAATATTTCCCGACGAATGGCAAAATTGGAAGACTTAGCGCTAAGCTCTAGCCCCATACTAACTTACGCGTCGATTGATCTGTAATTGCGACCTGTAGAGCAACTGAAAAATCAGCAAATTTCTCAGTTTTTGATCCATTTTAACCCCTAAATATTATGCGGTCATCTCCAAAAGCAATAGGATTCTATTATGACTATAACCTCACTTCCATGCAAAATTTCGTGAGGATCGGGCCATAATTGCGACCTGTAGCGTGATTACAAATTAACATGGACAGACGGACAGGTCAATTTTGACCTTTACGTATATACCTATAGTAAATATATCGGATATATATAGCGAAATATATACAATGTATATATGCAAAGGAAGATGATGTTATCTAGAAATCTAATATATCAAGAATGGCGGGACCGATTTTGACAAATTTTGTCAATTCAGAATATTCTCCTGGCATAAAAGAATATAATCTTAAAAAAATCGCATTAAAAGATGCCAATAATGATGTCAATATAGATTTTGTAGTATGATGTGACATTTTATTTCTTATTTTTTATCGCATGCGATTTTTTCAATTTGACTTAGAATATTGAAGTGTACTTTTTGTAATATTTTTTCACCTCACAACACAGGTTGGGGTTATTATTATAGATTGAAATTATCGTCCGATCCTCACGAAAATGTTGACAAGGGTAGGGTAAGGCTCAGAAGAGCTAGGCCTATTGGTTTTAAAGATGTCCGCAATATATTTGGGGGTTGAAATGGACCAACAACTAAAAATGTTCCTGATTTTGCAGCCGTTATAAAGGTCAGAAATATATACCAAATGGCACGAAATCTCGCATGAAGTTAGAGTTTAGGACAGCGAATAGAATGGACCACTACTTTTGTGTGAAAAAAAAATACCAGCATTACTTACTGGCGATATCCGAAATACACAAAAGCTGAACTTTCTGGCTTGCTTTTGGAGATGATCGCAAAATATTTAAGGGTTCAAATGAACCAAAAACAGAAAAAAAATCCTGAACGCACAATTGAAGGCAATCGACAGACCTGAGAAGAGAGTTAAGGACAGTGAAGGATTCTATTATTTTGGATGGAAAATGGTCCACAACAACTAACAACATGACAGAGTGTTTATATATTGAGTAAATGTCCCTGGTAGGGTCAGTGCCCCGTAACATAATTTTAAAAGTGAAATCTTCCAAAATCGATCTGGATATAAGGGGGCTTCTAACATATTGTAGTGTTGTAGGGTTTCACATGGTCGGCCCCGCACGACTATAGCCTTTGCTTACTTGTTTTTTTTTTTAACTTTCATGAGCGAAGTACAAAACATGTGTGCAAATATGGTACGAACGTCAATTACGAAATCTTAAACAATTCCGGTAAATAATGTAGCTAAAATCATAAAAATACAAAATACCAAGAGGTATCGTCATAGTCCCTATTATGCGAAGACATTGACCTGCATAGGTAAATTTCGGTCACAGACAGTAGCACCCATTACGAACTTATAATATGAAATTTATAACAATTCCAGTGGGTAATGTCGCTAAAATCATAAAAATACCGAGTATAGAGAGGTACCGCTGTATGGGGCTGAGCAATTTTCTGCCATATCGTTAAGACCTCCAATTTCTAAATTTAAAACATTTCCGGTGAAAAATGTGACAGAAACGATCAAAATACCGAATATCTGGAGGTTCAGTTATATGCGGAATATACCAAACCGTGAACTTCTCAAAACCAAAACTCCTGCAGACCTAACATAGATATGAGTAAAATTTTATCAATTGTTTCATTCGGAGGCTAGAGTAATTTTCATAGACAGACAAACGAACAGAAATCGCTAAATCGTCGAATCAATAATTTATTTTTCCAGGTTTTACAAACGAAATGACAAACTTAATATACCCTCCATTCTATGGTGGAGGGTATAAACATTGAAAAAAAAAGTTTAAAATGGAGTATATATATTAATATAAAGGAGGAGATGTGTCTAGTTTGAATCGGAAATCGGTTATTTCACATTTTATGAGTGTTATGGTTATTCAAAATTTTGATCCGTTGTGGTAGAGTTGGTAGAAATATTGTGATACGCAACAATATCTAATGATCCATTCTCTTTCTAGAAAGTAAGTTATTTTCTATGAGGTAAAATATTAAAATTAAACAAAATGGTAAACTTTAAAATATTAGTGGATTTTGGAAACGAAATATGATGAAAATACTACCTAAAAATACCTAAACTATGTTTCGAATAAACACAGAAGCGTTTATAATTATATTTTCGTTTTTGGACTGGTAACTGGTAATATTTTTTTACCATAAGCTTATGAAAAGTACTAGAAGGTACTAAATTCTTGGTTATATTTTAAATATGTTTTAAACTATGTGCATATATTTCCAAAAATACTACTGAATTTTATACTGGGGTTTGTTTCTGCTTTTTTATCAGAATTTTCTATTTTTTCTTTCAAGTAGTTGAATTAATATAATATTTGGTACTGAAATATCATCAACTTTTTATAAAATTTTAACCAAAAAATTTGCAAATTTGTTAAAAACAAAAACGGAAAGCTATACAATTTCCATTTTCATAAATCACTGCTGCTGGCATTCCTCATCCGTCCATTCAAAATACTTTCCGTACAAAGAGTGGACAATGAATATTTATTTTTATTTCTTGCTAATGTAACAGACTGCGAAAAGAAACAGCAAAAAAAAAAAAAAAAAAAACTGACCAACATCAACAACAAAAAATTGTGCGTGATGACAAGCAACTAAAATAATTTTGAATTTCTTTTGGGCAGACAATCCAATCCAAGTAAATCGGCTGCGCATTTAACTTCACGGCATGTAAATCCAAATAAAAAACTGGCCAACACATTTTAACGCATTTGAAAAGTCCGAATTATGTTGTTATTATGTTTCTTTCCATTTGATTCGTTCCAATTAAAATTTGGATTTTTTTATGCACGAAGGTTTTTTGTCTGTCTGTCTGTTTGGTTAATTTTTTTTTTTTGACCGGTGAATTGACAACGGTATCCGCCGTCGGGCATTCCAAATTGACTTTGACAAGTGGTAATTGATATCTGGGGGTCATTGGACATTTATTTAGTTGAAATGTTATTTAAAACAACAAAGCTCGTTCTATTTTAGGAAGCGTGTTTTTATGGACATGTGAAGACAAGTAATGTGTTTATGAATGATGTCCAGTATTGTTGTCATGATAGGATACGTTATTAATAAACAAACCCAATTTTCAATAATTTTACGAATTTTCAATCAACAAAAAACCGTTGAAGGAAATATTTGTACATTTAAAAATAATAAGTAGGAAATGTTCCAATCAAACCCTTTAATGGAATAAAATAGATTTCTTCTGAAATTTTATAAGATTGAGACAATATTAACCAGTAAGGAAAAGTCAAAAGTGGCGCGGGAACGACTATAAAATACCCTACACCACTATGCATATTTAGTAGACCTGCCGTAACAAAACAATTTATTTGAATTAGATCATACCACATAACAACATTTGGCTTTGGAGCAGTTATAAATTGCTTTCAGAGGGAACTAATATATGGGAGGAATATCCAATTCTGAATCGATTTTCACTTAATTTGACGGAGACATTTTAATCTTTCATACTAAATAACATTGCTATAGAGTGCATAATATCAGTTCGAGAAGGATTATATTAAAAAAATAAATCGGAGCTGAATTCAACAAAATGGAAACGTACGTCCCAAAATTCACTTAATTTGGGCTGATATTAGCCATTATTGGCACAATAAACCTGAAATCGCTTGAAGACATATATGGAAGCTATATCCAAATCTTAGCCGACCTAGATAAAATTTGGTAAAGGTATTTCCGAGGTATCTGGTACCAAATATCCCTGTTGTCGAATACATATTACGAATGTGAGGGACTTAATGACCAAATCGGATGAAACATATATAGGGGAGCTAATGCTATTTTTGAAATTTTTGCACAATTAACACGAAATTGGTTTAAGATATATATGGGTGCTATATCCAAAACTGAACCGATTTTGATAAAATTTGGCAGAGGTATTCCTGGGCTGTATCTGATATCTGGTGCAAAATATGAAACTTGAGGAGTGCATATTACGAATGTGAGGGATTTAAACACCAAATCGGATGAAACATATACAGGGTGAGATTAAAAAACTGCAACCTACATAAGACTACTGCAATTTCTAAGCCAATCGTGCGACAGCTGTTAAAATTATTCCATTGACAGCTCATGATATTGTTTACAAGCGTACAAAAGCATTTTGGTGAGAATTTTTCAGAAAAAAGTTATTCGTGATGGAATTTAAGCGTGATAGTGTGATTTCCTTATATTTGGCTAAAAAACTACAATTGGCTATCGTTAGAACACTCCACCATTTAAATATGAATAAATATTTTGTCTAGTACCATCGCCCAGTTACGTGATACTGGTAGGGTAGCCCGACGTCAAGGAAGAGAACAGCAGAGGATGAAAACAGCAACATCAGCAGAAAATTTTCCAAAAGTAAAGAAGCGTCTTAACCAAACCCCTCGTCGCAGTGGCCGAAATGGCTCGTGAGCTGAACATATCACAATATTAAATTCGGCAAATATTAAAAATGAGCTGGGGGTAAAGCCATTTCAATTCCAAAAAGTGCAAGAACTTACACCGCAACTGAAAGAAAAAAGACTCAATAGAGCTAAAGAGTTGCTTTGCTTGGTCGAATGTGGTGAACTGTCGAATTTGGTTTTTGTCTATGAGAAAACATTCGTTGTCCCGTAAACAAACAAAATGATCGTGTTTACTTGCCAAAGAGGCCAGCTGAAAATTAATACCTTCGGTTGGCCACCAGAACTCAAGCACCGGCCATGGTGATGGTGTCGGCCGCCATAATAACCGATGGTCGCTCTCCGCTCGTATAAATCGACCTTGGCATCAGAATAAATGTCGAATATTATCGCGAAAATATTCTGGAGGGTGTATTAAAGCCTTGGGCACGCAAACATTTTGGCTGCAGACCTTGGACATTCCAATAGGATTCAGCATCATCGCACTCAGCACGCGCCAATCATGAATGCTTACAAAATGAAGTTCCTCGCTTCATTTCCAGCGTACAATGGTCACAAAAATTTCCGGATACCAATCCGTTAGACTATTGTGTCTGGAGTATTTTGGAAAGCAAGGTTAGCACTAAAAAATACCAAAGTGTCGATCACCTCAACCAAGCGCTTCGCCGGGAATGGGCCAAAATACGACAGAGCAACATTCGGGCAACGTGTGACGGTTTCATTGGCCGTTTTAAGGCCATAATTCTGGCCAAAGGTGACCAATTCGAAGAAATCTAAACTTATTCTAAAATTTGATGCTATTTCCGACATTTTTTGCTTTTGTTCAGTAAAATTTTAAAAAAAAAAATGTAAAAATTATGAACTTTGACTTTGTTGCAGTTTTTTTCACCCTGTACATGAGAGCTATAGTAATATCTGAACCGATTTTTTCCAAATTCGATGTACTTGCTTCCAGATAGAATTCCGTCGAATGTGCCAAAATTCAAGTCATTTGGACTGATATTGGCCATTTGGTGCACAATTAACTTGAAATCGGTTAAAGATATATATAGGATGGCTATATAAATTTGAACCGATTTTCACTAATTGCAATAGGGTTCGTCCTTGGGAAGATTTGTGGAAATATTCATCTTACTCGGATAATATATGCGACCTGCATTTTGTTCACAAGCATACATGAACAGACGGACTGATATGCATCGACTCAGAAAGTGATTCTATGAAGATCCTCGAAAGTAAATATGGATCTATCTCGCTTCCTTCTCCATTTTACAAACAACCACATAAACATATGTGGTGTAGGGCATAAAAATGTTTGCAAGCATAATTTTTAAATACATATAGTGCCATTTTACAGCCTTTTCGGTATTAACAAAATTAGGCTAATCGCAACGAACAAAGTACAAACATTTTTCATAACCTTTCAGTGAAAAATATATATGATTTTTAAATTGAGGAAGACCTACGATTGTTACCAGCCCAAAAACGAAAACAAGTAAAAAGACATTAAGTTCGGCCGGGCCAAACTTTTAATACCCTCCACCTTAGGGTAAAGGAAACATTAAAAGAAATGTGGCAAAAACCATCAAATTACCGAATGTCGGGAGGAACCCTTATATGGGGGCTATACCAAAAGGTGAACCTATATTTACAATGACTCGCCACACGAACTGATACCCATTATGATCTACAACTACCAATTTTCAGAGTAATTCTTGAAAAAATGTGTCAAAAATCATCAAAATAACGAATATTGAGAGGTACCGTTATATGGGGACTATATCAAAACGTGGACCTATACATACAATGTTCAGCCACACGAACTAGATCCCATTATGACACACAAATACCAATTTTTAGACAAATCAGTGAAAAAATGTGGCAAAAGCCATCAAAATACCGAATATTGGGAGGTACCGTTATATGGGGGCTATACCAAATCATGGACCCATACATGCAATGTTTCGCCACCGGAGCTGGAACCCATTATGACCGACAAATAACAATTTTTAGACAAATCTGTAAAAAAATGTGGCCAAAAAAATTAAAATGCCGAATATCGAGAGGTACCTTTATATGGGAGCTATACCAAAACGTGGACCCATACATGCAATGTTTTGCCACACGCACAGGGACCCATTATGACCTACAAGTACCATTTTCATTCAAATCCGTGAAAAAAATGTGGCATAAATAATCAAAATACCGAATATCGGGAGGTACCGTTATATGGGGACTATACCAGAACGTGGACCGATATATCATATACCAACCATCCTAGACACAATACAAATTGCTCTGCTAAATTTTGGCGCTCTACGTCAAATAATGTGGGCTGTATCGTGATTTCAACAGACAGACGGACAGACAGACGGACATCGTTAAATCGACTTAGAATGTTATGATGTTTATTAATATATATACTTTATGGGGTCTACGACGAATATCTAAGGATGTTACAAACGGAGTGACAAAGTTAATATACCCTCCTTTCCAAGGTGGAGGGTATAATACGATTACGAAGACATCTTTATTTGTTCAAAACTTAGATAAAAACTACACCTCGATTCTGAATCATAGTGCAACGGCAATTTTGCCATATTTTTACAAAATTCCGTTCCCGTATCATATGCCGTTCCCGAAATATAAATATCAACCCAAGCAGTCTTTACTACCAATTAAAATTAAATGCCATTACTCAAGATTAACCAAATAAATAACACACATACGCACAAATCTGGCACCAACAAAATAAATTGGTGCATTTGCTGGCTGACTGAACGCTCCCCCTTTCAACACGCACATGGATGAAAGCTAATTTAAAATGATCGTCCAATACGTCACAATACGCTTTTTTGTTTGTCTGACGCATAGAATTGGCTTCGCGGCCAACCAGCCTGCCAACCAACCAAAAAAATAACCAACAACAATACTCTTAAATGACATTTAAGCCACACTTTAGCTTATGACGTTTCACTTCACTTTGAAGTGTTGACTTTCTGTTGTTGTTGTGGGTATCCCAAACATCGCGTTTGACTTTGAAACGTTTAAAAATTTACATTTCGTTGAAAAAATATTTCAACTTTTTTGGCTAAATGACTCTATGCGTTCCGCCAGTCATCCATCTGTTCGTTGTTGGTTTGTTTATTCATCTTTGCCATGATAATTGCTGTTGTTGTTGTCTTTTTTTGGTTTGGTATTTAAGAAGATGTTTTATTTTGGTATTTTTGACAGAAAAAAAGTATTCATTTCGTCGTCTTCTTCGGCCATGCAAAGTGGAGAGGGGCGTGTGTGCGTGCGTGTTCATTGCTAAGGTTAAATGCCTGAATTAAAACTTTATTTGTGGGTTATATTAGCATTTTAATGTGGAAGTCAAGGCCAATCTGTGGAATGATTAATACGATTCAAAATCAAAATCAGGTGGATTTTATTATTTATGTGTGATGGGGGTTTTTGCTGTAGGGAATTTAACAATTTGCAGACATTATTGATTGAATGTAAAATAGTGGATGAAGTGCGCTAATTTGATTTTTACCAATTTAAAGACAATTCGGTTAGAAGTAGTGAATAGTATAATTATACTCTAACAATTCGAAACAATAAATTGCAGCTCTATTTGGATGGTAAAAGTCTCTGCAGATTTCATTAACTTTGAACCTATATTTAGGGCTATACCAAATAGTGGAACCACATATAAGTTTTTTTTCTGAGAGTAGCAGTCTTGGATCATAGCAAATCAATTTATATTTGAATTAATTGTTGCTTAAACCTGAAAAATCGAAAATCGAGTAGTACCGTTACCGTATCTGAACAACAATGTGGACCTATATCGGTCCATTTCTTCTGGTACCTCCCCCGAATTGTCACATAATATAATTTACTCCATGAAAGGAAGGATCATCCGCTCTTGTCCAAACCTTAAGAATCTTAATTGTTGTGCCAAGTCAAGTGTGAAAACGGACAATATCATTCGACTTCTTCTAGTATCTCGCCAACAAAGGGTTAGGGGAATATTTGATAAAATTCAATTTTTTCCAGTAATTACAGGAAAAATCTGGCAGAATATGATAGTAAAACTAAAAATACGAATGTAATTGTTATTATTGTAATTATAAGTTTGATTGGGCCAAAAAGTTTGCAACACCTCCAAATATTGGTCCAAGACATAGGATGTGTCATATGAATCTTTCTGTCTATCGCCGAGCTGATTCGATGTAACTATGCTTGTCCGTCTCTCCATGTTAAATTGTAATCATGTCAAATGTCGCCAATATGGAACGATCATCCCGAAATTTTGCATGGAGATGGGATCAAAGTCAGAATAGAAGCCTATTGTTTTTGGAGATGCTGGAAAATATTTACAGAAAAATTTCTTGATTTTGCAGTTGCTATAGATGTAACAATTATTGACCAAACGACTCGGAATTTTTCATGGGGTTAGAGCTTAGGGCTGGGCAGAAGTTTACCAATTCGGATGGTCATTGAATAATATTTCGGGGGTGAAATAGATGTTTAGAATTTTCTCATAAGTCATGAATAAAAGTAGGAGATATTACAGGGTGAGATAAAAAAATTGCAACAAAGCCAAACACCATAATTTTAACATTTGTTCTAAATTTTATTGAATGAAAGCAAAAAAATTTCGGAAATAGCATCACATTTTAGAATATGTTTAGACTTATTCGAATTTGTCACCTTTGGCACGAATTATGGCCTTCAAATGGCCAATGAAACCGTCACACGCTTCCCGTTGCTCTGCGGTATTTTGGTCCATTCCCGGCAAGCGCTTGCTTGAGGTAATCGACACTTTGGTATTTTTTAGTTCCAACCTTGCTTTCCAAAATAGTCCACGCACAAAAATCTAACGGATTTGTATCCGGAAATTTTGGTGGCCATTGTGCGCCGGAAATGAAGCGAGGAACCTCATTTTGTAACCATTCTTGGGTGACGCATGCTGAGTCCTGTTGGAATATCCAAGGTCTGCGGCCAAAATGTTTGCGTGCCCAAGGGTTTAATACGCCCTCCAGAATATTTTCGCGATAATATTCGTATTTTATTCTGATGCCACGGCCAATTAATAAAAGCGGATAGCGACCATCGGCTGCTATGGCGGTCCACACCTTAACTATGGCCGGCGCTTGAGATCTGGTGGCCAACCGAAGATGCACATTTTCAGCTGACCTCTTTGGCAAGTAAACACGATCATTTTGTTTGTTTACAAACCTCTGGACGACGAATATTTTCTCATCGGAGAAAATCAAATTCGGAAGTTAACCCCTTTTGGCCAAGCGAAGCAACTATTTAACTCTTTTTAGTCTATTTTCTTCCCGTTGCGGTGTAAGTTCTTTCACTTTTTGGAATTTCAATGGCTTTACCCCGAGCTCATTTTCCAATATTTGCCGAATGAAATATTTCGAAATGTTCAGCTCACGAGTTATTTTTCGGCCACTGCGACGCGGGTTTCGATCAAGTCGCTTAATTACTTTTCGAACCATTTCTGCTGATGTTGCTGTTTTCTTCCGTCAAGTTCCTTGTTACGCTACCAGTATCACGGTAACGAGCAATGGTGCGAGACACAAAATATTTATCCACATTTAAATGCTGAGTGCTCTAACGATAGCCAATTGTGGTTTTCTAGCCAAATATAAGGAAATCACACTATCACGCTTGAATTCCATCATTTTCTGGAAAATTCACACCAAAATGCTTTTTTACGCTTGTAAAAAATATAATGAGCTGTCACTGGAATAATTTTAACAGCTGTCGGACGAATAGCTTAGAAATTACAGTTTGAAGTTGGTTGCAGTTGGGTGAGATCACACTGCATTAGTGGCAAGTCAGGTGTGAAAACGGGCCATCGGGAATATTTGACAAAAACCAATTTTTTTTAGTAATTACAGAAACAATATGGCAGAGTATGATATTAACCCAAAAAATGGAACAAAAACCTAAAAATGTTCTAGGCTTTGCGGTCGACCTTTAGTTATTATCTAAGGACCATTAGATGTGGTATTTTTTATGAGGTTAGAGTTTAGAACAATGCTGAAGCCTAGTATTTTGGATGGTCACCGGATAATTTTTAGCTGGTAAAATGGACCAGAATCGTATGTAAAAAATCCAAAATTACGGAATCAAAAATACATGAAAAGCGCAACTCTGACTATTACATTGATGCTGATTACGTTGACGAATATAATAAAATAAAGTATGGATGAAAAATATAGGGCAAATGATGTTTCTATTAAAAAGTACACCTTTTAATACAAATATTAATATCTTCCAATGACAGGTTATGTTATATTTCGTCGGTATATACATTTTATTGTACGGGTTATTGCGACCCTCTATAAATTGTTACCTCTTTGTAACTTGGCCTAATCAGATAGCGCCACTTGACAATTATTCTCGGCAAATAAAAAAGTCAAAATGGTAGCACAAATTTAAAACTTCGAGAAAGTAAAAGGTATAAAACAGAAGTAAAATGTTTGGTATCATAAGTAATACAACAATTTTAACAAAGAACAGCAAAGAAATAAAAAGGGACCCAAACAGTCCTTCCTTTATGGTTTAATATTCCTCATGCCATTTCCAACGAATATGATATTCATGTCCTTCACTAGTACTACCATGATGCCGACATAAAATTCTGTTCCTTCATTTGTAAGTAAAGCTACACAAACCAAGGAGTCTACTATGTAGCGTCTGGGGAATGGCGATGGATACGTGTTCCTTGTTGTTTTGACTCAATTTTATGTTGTAATTTTGAAATATTTTGACGACCACGATTCGTGTAAAATGTTTGGGTAGACTGACACTAACTACAGTCAGCAATGATCTGGGTTTGTTGAGAATGATAGCAAATGAATAATAAATGTTAATAAGTTTAATTGCGGACTAACCATTTTTATTGCTATGTGGTGCAAGTACAGGGTTGCCCATGTTCGACGGACCCATCTGGTAACGCCATATCTTTTGACAGAGATGTCACATCGCTTAATGACATACCGCGTTTAAAGCGTCAGTCCATGAACCAATATACGCCACGCGAGTGCTCCGAAATAGTTGAAATTTACATTCAACAGAAGAAGTCAATTGTGAAAACTCAACGTGCTTTTAAAACATTAAAAATGTGAGAAGTGAGCCTTCTAAGAACACCATAAAGCGTTTATACGAAAAATTTTCGACTGGTAAGGCTCTATCTAATCCGAAGAGGCCATAAAAAAGTCGACCAAGGCGATCGGCCGAGAATGTCGCTGCCGTACGAGCCAGTGTTGAGAGGTCCACAAGAACATCCCAAAAACGCCGTTCTCAGCAGTTGGGCTCGGTCCACTTTACAACGGATTATTCGCATTGATTTGCATTTGTTCCCGTACAAAATAGGGCCGTTTTTCTTCCAAAATGAAAATGGCCATGCTGTTACCATCAATCAGGAGCGTTATCGCGACATGATGACTAATTTTGTGATGCCAATTATTCGTCGAAAGCGTATGAGGCAGTTCTGGTTTCAACAAGACGGCGCTCCACCGTACACAAGTCGCATAACAATCGATTTTCTGAAGAATGTGTTTCCGGGCCGTTTAATGTCGAAAAGTGGTGATTTGGACTGGCCACCGCGTTCGCCCGATTTGACGCCGCCTGACTTCTTCTTGTGGGGATATTTGAATTCAAAGGTTTACGTTAACAAGCCAAGAGCCGTAGAAGAGCTCAATGACAACATTCGTGAAGAAATAGCCGCTATTCCGGCCGAAATGTTGGCAAAAACGATGGATAATGCAGTAAAAGGCACAATACGTCATCAACGCCAGAGGCGGCCATTTGAGAGATATCATATTCAAAAATTGATGTAAACAAATCTACTTGGAACAAATTAAATGATTAACATTGCCAACCGCCAAATTTTTATTTTTTTCTTTGATTCTTAAAAAAAAAAACATGGGTCCGTCGAATATGGGCAACCCTGTATATAAAGAGTATGTTTTACTAGTAACTTACGAAGACAACTGCAACAGGGATAACATAAAGCTACTTGTGTGAATTATAAAACCACAATTTGATATTCGATATACAAAAACTTTAATCAATTTTAGACTGCTGTCATTTCTAAATCACTTGTCTGACAAGTGGTTGTTCATTATATTGTTTACAAGAGTACGAAAGCATTTTGGTGAGAATTTTCCAGAAAAAAAAAGTTATTCGTGATGGAATTCAAGCGTGATAGTGTGATTTCTTTATATTTGACTTGAAAACCACAAGTGGCTCCAGCATTTAAGTGTGAATAAATCGTTTGTGTCTCGTACCATCGCTCGTTGCCGTGATACTGGTAGCGTAACCCGACGTCAATGAAGTGGACGGAAGAAAAGAGCAACATCAGCGGAAATGGTTTGAAAAATAAAGAAGCGGCTTGATCGAACACGAGTCGCAGTGGCCGAAAAATGGCTCGTGAGCTGAACATGTGGCAATTCGGCAAATATTGAAAAATGAGCTCGGGTTAAAACCATTGAAATTCCACAAAGTGCAAGAACTTACACTGCAACAGAAAGAATATATACTCAAAAGAGCTAAAGAGTTGCTTCGCTTGGCCGAAAGTGGTGAACTGTCGAATTTGTTTTTCTCTGATGAGAAAACATTCGTTGTCCAGCAGTTTGTAAACAAATGTACACCTTCTGTTGGCCACCAGAACTCAAGCGCCGGCCATGGTGATGGTGTGGGCCGCCATGACAGACGATGATCGCTATCCGCTCGTATTAATCGACCGTGGCATCAGAATAAATGCCGAACAGTATGGCGAAAATATTCTGGAGGGTGTATTAAAACCTTGGACTCGCAAACATTTTGGCCGCAGGCTTCGGACATTCCAACAGGACTCAGCACAATCGCACTAGGCACGCGCCACCCAAGAATGATTATACCAATGACGATTTCATTGGCCGTTTGGTGGCCATAATTCGTGCCAAAGGTGACCAATTCGAACAAATTTAAATTTATTCTAAAATTTTATGCATCGCTTATATCTCGAGAACGGCTGAACTGGTTTCGATAATTCTCACCAATTCAGAATGGCGGAAAAGAGTAAAATATATAAAAATCGCATAAGAAAGTACCAAAAAATGTTTACATCCTACAACACTAGTATTGACCATGAAATTTCTCATGAGGGTGGGGTTAGGGTCAGAATAGATGCATATTGTTATTCAAGATGATCGCAAAAGATTTAGGGACTGAAATGTCCCAAAACCGCAATTATAGTCTGATCAACACAAAATTTCGCAAGAGGATAGAATTTAGGACAGGATATTTTAGATGGCCCTCGGAATATATAAATTTAGTTAATTTAAAAAAAAAATTAACTAAAATTTATTTCTCTGAAGGGAGATTTGTAATATATTATAGTGTATCGTATCACATGGTCAGCCCCGCATGTCTATATCCTTTGCTTATTTGTTTTCTACTGAATTGACTACGGTTTATAAATATGACCAAGTCCCAAATTTCAGGGATCTTAAGCGACAGATTCACGTACACCTAATGTAACGGTACTAAGCGATTACGGTATTCTGACGACTTAGTCAATGGAATTTAAAAGGATTTTTTTTATATTGGCCAGTTTGCCTTTAAAATAGTTATTCTCCCTTGAGGATGCAAAAAACCTTATCAAACTCATCGTTCTCTCCACAATGAAATCTATCTAAAAATAAGCAATTCCTCGATCCTTAAAAGTTACGTCGTGGAGAAGTTCATACATATTAAATATCATCTGTATGCGAAGATGCATTTGTAATAATTGAAAATTACACCAAGTTAATTTATGACACATTGTCATAACATAGAATACAAGCCGTAATGTGGTAGCACATCAATTATAGTTACAATATTACATTTATGACTTTGAAAATCCTTTCTTCATCTCTTGTCATGTTCCATTGCCACTGTATTCCCATCCAGCCACCCACTTTTCCACCATTTAATTATTATATATTTAAGTTAATAAATTTCCAACTTGTGTATCTAGGACTAAATTAAATATTTACCTTTTCGAAAATCCCCTCACATGTTCAACTATTAGACGACGGACCATCTGGGCCCAACACACCTGAGATTGCAAAGAAATTATGGCAATGCTTACACCGTCAGCATGGAACGCTTAGTATTTTTTTTTTCGTTCCTTTTTATTTCATTTTTACCTTTTTCTCCGTTCTATATGCTATTAAATTGTTAACATTAACCTTATTATATGGAGGGGAGGACGGGGTGGTGTGAGAACAAAAAATGAGAACACATTATGTTTTTAGTACGTGATCTGTAGTTAGGGGTAATAATTCATAAATGCTCACGACTTAACTTTAATAGATGAATGGCAGGCAAACAGACGCTAGATAACAAAGAAAAAAAGGAAAGAACAAACTAACTGCTATCCACGATGAAGCTTGAAGGTCGGTCGGTTGTTCGGTGGAATTTGTAGGGGTTTTAAACAAACGATTTCATAATGGAATATTAATATGTTTATAAATGCTGCAGGCGAGCTTTTAATGTTCTTACATGTTATTATGTATAGTTCGTTTTTTTTTGTAATTTCAATTTAGGCTTTGTTTATAAAACATAACCAGTTTTAATTATGTGTTCATGTTTAGAATCACCTTGACATGGAGTTAATGGGTTCGATGATAAACATCAAATATAACGTTTTTGTTACCCATGTACGTAAGAGATGATTATGTAAGTTAAATAATAGAACTTGAGCATGGTACAATTTTCTGTACTGATAGGAATTTGAAAAGAATCTGTTCTCGAAATACCAAATACGTATTTAATTATACACCCAATTATGTTGTAACAATCAAGTCATTGTTATAAAAGCACCAATTAAATCATAAACATAGCAACATTTATTGAGGTGCATAAACATATGTATATCGGACAGGAATGTGAATTGGTAAACCTGCAATAAGATAAATTTTCCTCTTGGAACCAGACATCCACCCTGCTATGGAGGGTATTATAACTTTGTCATTTCATTTGTTACTCTTCGAAATATTCATGCCAGACCCAACAGAGTAATAACAGCGTAAAATTCTAAGTGGATTTAACGATGTCAGTCTGTCTGTGTGTCTGTCCGTCCGTCTATGTGTTGTAATCACGCTATCTTTCGAACGAATTGATATCAGAAGGCAAGTTAAGTTCGTAAATGGGTTACGTCGGTCCACGTTTTCGAAGAGCCCCCATATAACGGTATGTCTCAATACTTTGATTATTGTAGTGACATTATAATAGACCGGAATTGTTTCATATTTCGTATTGGAGGAACTTAATGGGTACTACAACCTATGACAGAAAAGTACTTAACAGGTCTTCGTATAGCCCCTAGATAAGAATATTTGTACCATCCTATATTCGCTATTTTTATGGTATTAGAGAACGGAATTGTTTCAAATTTCGTTTTTAAAGCAAAAAATTGTCTATGCAGTTCCACGACTTCGCATACTCCATATATAACGGTACCTTCCTTTTTCGGTATTTTATTAATGATTCAATTAGATACATTATTCAAGGGAATAGTTTTAAATTTCGTATTTGAGAGTCCTAATGGGTACAGCAGCCTATGAGAAAAAATTAAAATGCACACCCTCGTTTTCGTATACAAAGATTTTCATTTAAATGCTAATTTTCGACGAAATTTTTTTTTAAATTTTTCAAGTTCCTTCTAAATGTCAGAGGGAATTAAAAGTTCGGCCCGGTCTGACTGAGGTGCCTTTTACTTGTTTTTTTTTTTATTTTACTTCTACATTTGGTGTACATAAAACGTGAAGGTATACACAGGGTGAGATAGGTATATACAGGGTGAGATGAAAAAACTACAACCAAATTCCCACTGCAGTCATTTTTAAGCCTCTCGTCCGACAACTGTTAAAATTATTCCAGTGGCAGCTCATTTGCAAGCGTACAAAAACATTTTGGTGAGAATTTTCCAGAAAAAAGTTATTCGTGGAATTCAAGCGTGATAGTGCGATTTCTTTATATTTGGCTGGAAAACCACTAGTCGATATGGTTAGATCACTCCATCATTTAAATGTGAATAAGTCTTCTGTGTCTCGTACCATCGTTACCGTGATACTGTTAGCATAGCCCGACGTCAAGGAAGTGGACGGAAGAAAACGGCAACATCAGCAGAAATGGTTCGAAATGTAAAGAAGCGACTTGATCGGAACCAGCGTTGACTCAAAAGAGTTGCTTCGCTTGGCCTAAAGTGGTGAACTGCCGAATTTGGTTTTCTCCGCTCCCACGGGAAAACCTTTGTTGTCTAGCAAGTTGTAAACAAACAAAATGATGGTGTTTTCTTGGCAAAGAGGTCAACTGAAAATGTGCACCTTCGGTTGGCCACTATGATTGTGTGGACCACCATAACAGCCGATGGTCGCTCTCCGCTCGTGTTAATCGACCGTGGTATCAGAATAAATGCCGAATATTATCGCGAAAATATTCTGGAGGGTGTATTAAAGCTTTGGGCACGCAAACATTTTGGCCGCAGACCTTGGACATTCCAACAGGACTCAGCACCATCGCACTCAGCACGCGTCACTCAAGAATGGATACAAAATGAGGTTCCTCGCTTCATTTCCAGCGCACAATGGCCACCAAAATCTCCGGATACCAATCCGTTGGACTATTGTGTCTGGAGTATTTTGGAAAGCAAGGTTGGCACTAAACAATACCAAAGTGTCGATCACCTCAAGCAAGCGTTTCACCTTTGACTTATTTGGGTCATATGTGCCTAAATTCATGCTATTCGGACTAAAATTACACATTTGTCGCACAGTGGAATTTTTATCGGACGAATTTTTTTTTTCTCTCGATCTGTAATACCTTAAAACACTATAATTTGCGGTAATGTTTCTGTAATGATTGTCACCATCACATTACTCCGTTTAAAAATGATCAGAGCCACAAAACAATGACACATTCCGATATTTACACTCTATATTGTGATTAAAAATCGATATATAACATCGTAGACCAATATTTCGATGTGTTACAAATTTTTTGGCCCAATTATATATAACAATTCCCTTAACAACTTAACTGGTTGGTTACAAAGGTAATGACAAACCTAATATACCCCCAAATATTTCTATGTTAAAAAATACTGGGAAAATAACCTCTCCTACTTTTATCAACACATAATGCTAGGAACACAATTGGAGCGAACGATTTTTTCGCGGCGTATGTTCGTCGTCAAAAATAAAACACATATGTGTATATGGAAGTGCACACAATCACGGCACCGGCGAAAATTTCGTCGGTCGCCGCGAACTCAATTAGCTTTATTTCTATTTCATACGCCGGCGACCGGCGTACAAAACAGTACAAGGTGGCCATACTTGTACGAATTTTATGTGTTTTAGTAAATAAAGTTACTTTTTACTTTAAAATTTGTTATGGTCACTCTACTATCTGTTACTCGTATAAAAAAAACATAATTAATTTGTTTATTTATTTGTGTACTTGCGCCTGAGTGAAGATGGATATCAGTGAATTTATAATAGAGAAGATGGACATAAGTGAAATTATAATAGAGAACGTAAAGAATTATGTGTTCTTGTATAATTCATTGTAGTCAACAAATGAGCAAAAAGTAAACAACTTCATCAGCTGTTTTATAATTTCGTCGGTATTGTGTTCCATACGACGAATTTTCGCGGCTTATTTTGTCGCCGCGTAGGGCGAAATTCGTCGTTCGCTCCAATTGTGTTCCTAGCATAAGATCTTTATTTTATTGTTATGCTTACCTCTCTAATCTCACGCTCCATGAAATGAAAATGTAAACAAAATAGCAATTTACACCAACAACGTCACTGTTGCATTAATAAACGTCTCCCACTGCTAAATTACTCACACTCACTTTTTATTTCTGTTTTGCGCTCTCGCTCCAATTTTTCCTTTTTGGAATTCAATAGCATTGCATCATAATTTAATAATAATTTAATTTATTATTTTATTTTAAAACACTTCACACTAAACATAGTTATTAAATTGATCTCACTATAATAATATATGTTTTATTCACCACAGAACTTAAGCAATCAATATTAATTCTTTTGTGTGTTTCGTTCGATGTCACCGGCACGAAATAAAAGTGTAAATTGCAAAAGAAGATAAGATGTGAGAGAAAGAGAATTAGAAACACTGCAGCGTTGTATTTGCATAGGAATAATATTTGTTTTACAGTCGGGTACACATTATTGCACTTGGACAATAAGGGTCTAGTTTTTAATAATCAATATTCAAACTAGGACTTAAGAGGGACTTCTATAAATATCGAAAAATGTTAAGTATTTATTCCTTGTTTATGTAATATATAATATAAAACAGGGTGAGATAAAAAAACTGCAACAAAATCAACGCCATAATTTTTACATTTTAAAAAAAAAATGTTTTTGAATAAAAGCAAAAAATGTCGGAAATAGCATCAAATTTTAGAATACGTTTAGATTTGTTCGAATTGGTTAACTTTGGCACAAATTATGGTCAATGAAACCGTCGCACGCTTCCCGAATGTTGCTCTGCGTTTTTTTGGCCCATTCCCGGCGAAGCGCTTGCTTGAGGTGTTCGACACTTTGGTATTTTTTATTAAAAACCTTGCTTTCCAAAATACTCCAGACACAATAGTCCAACGGATTGGTATCCGGAGACTATGGAGGCCATTGTGCGCTGGAAATGAAGCGAGGAACCTTATTTTGTAACCATTCTTGGGTGGCGAGTGCTGAGTGCGATCCTGTTGGAATGTCCAAGGTCTGCGGCCAAAATGTTTGCGTGCCCAAGGCTTTAATACACCCTCCAGAATATTTTTGCGATAATATTCGGCATTTATTCTAATGGCACGGTCGATTAATTTGAGCGGAGAGCGACCATCTGTTATGGCAGCCCACACCATGGCCGGCGCTTGAGTTCTGGTGACCAACCGAAGGTGTACATTTTCAGCTGACCTCTTTAACAAGTAAACACGATCATTTTGTTTGTTTACAAACTGCTGGACACGAATGTTGTCTCATCGGAGCGGAGAAAACCAAATTCGGCAGTTCACCACTTTCGGTCAAGCGAAGCAATTCTTTAGCTCTATTGAGTCTATTTTCTCTCTTGCACTTTTTGGAATTTCGATGGCTTTACCCCGAGCTCATTTTTAAATATTTGCCGAATTGATGATCAGCTCACGAGCCATTTTTCGGCCACAGCGATGCGGGGTTTCGATCAAGTCGCTTTATTACCTTTCTAACTATTTCTGCTGATGTTGCTGTTTTCTTCCGTCCACTTCCTTGACGTCGGGCTACGCTTCCAATATCACGGTATTGAGCGATGGTACGAAACACAAAAAAAATATTTACATTTAAATGCTGGAGTGCTTTAACGATAGCCACTTGTTGTTTTACAGCCAAATTTAATGAAATCACACTATCACGCTTGAATTCCATCACGAATAACTTTTTTTGTCTTCGTATAGCCCCCATATAACGGTACCTCCATATATTTGGTATTTCTATGATTTTTGCGACATTATCCACCGGAATTTTTTTTGAAGTTCGAAATGGATACTACAGCCTAAGCCAGATAATTGTCTGCGCAGGTCCACGTTTTGATATCGGAAGGTACCCCCATATAACGGTACCTTCCGATATTCCGTATTTTGTTGATATTAGCGACATTACTCACCGGAGTAGTTTCAAATTACATATTTAGAGTTCGTAATGGGAACTACAGTCTGTGACAGAAAATTGTCTATGCAGGTCCAGGACTTCTTATAGGCCCTATATATAGTACCTCCTCATATTCGGTATTTTGACGATTATAGGTACAATACTCACCGAAATTGTTTGAGATGTCGTATTTGAAGTTTGTAATGGATGCTACAGCCTGTGACAGAAAATTATCTATGCAGGTCAAGGTCTTCGTATAGCTCCAATATAACGATAGCTCCCTATATAAGGTATTTTTATGATTTTAGCTATATTATTAATCTTCTTTTCAAGTTTCGAATTTGAATATGGCTTATGACAAACGAAGCCTATATAGGTCCACGTCGTATAGGCCCCCTTATAACGGCTTTATTCGGTATTTTTAAGATTTTAACAGAATTTTTAACGGAATTTATTTTGTGAAAATGTGCATATTCGTTCCAAATGGTGGAGGGTATTCAAAGTTCGGCGCGGCCGAACTTACTGCTTTTTAACTCATTTCAAATTTAAATCGCGCGAAAGCCTTACTACTCAATTATTACCAAATTTGCCAATATGAACGTTTATTTGCTACACGTGAATCTGCCATATATTCTTAGTGGTGTGGGGTATCATAAGGCCGCCACCGCCCAACTTTTGTCTTTCCTTACTGGTTTTTACATAAATGTTATGGTCCATTTTAGCCATATTATTACATGAACATCCAAATTAGTATACATCTGCCCCTCTCCAAACTGTCATCCGATGCTAAATTTCGCTTGGATTGGTCTACAATTGTGACCTGGAGAGCAACTGCGAAATCGATAAATTGTTCTGATTTTGGTCCATTCCAATCCCTAAATATTTTGCGATCATCTTCCCCAACAATAGGCTTCTATTCTGACCTTACCCCAAATCTATGCCAAATTTCATGCACATCGGGCCATAATTGGGACCGGTAGAGTGATTGCAAATTAGCATGGGCGGATGGACTCATATAACTAGATCGACTCAGCTCGGCGAGATAGGAAGATCCGTATACGACATCTTATTTCGTAGACCAATATTTCGAGATGTTACAAAACTTGTTGGCCCAATTAAACTTATAATACCCCCAACACATAGTGTTGTAGGGTATAAAAAAAACAGAAGTCTTAAATATGCAATATATAAAAGAATCTCTAATAAGTGTGCAATGAAGTGCAAACTATTTTACTACTATTTGAACTATTTTATCAACTAACCTCCATGCATTAATTTTAACTTGGTTAATTATTACATTTTTTTTTGGAAATTCTCCACTACTCTTATTATGGAAAATATCTTTGCAAAAATTTACAGCCCACTTATTTCAAGACAATGTAAAAAAATAACAATTTTCCAATTCTTCTGGCCTTAATCACAAATATTCACTGCTCACAGGAAATAAAAAAAAAAACGAAAACTTCCAAGCAAATGAAAAACTTACCAATCAAAATTTCAAAGAGTTTTTCCAGAATAAAAACTACACAGACTAAGAAATTAGCCAACAATGATATCAAATGGAACGGATGCCGTCATTGAACTGAATCATTGTAATCTTCCGATTGTTATTTGAGAATGTCCGAAGAAGTGGAAGAAAATCAAAAATGCAGACAAAAAGTTTTGTGCCACCAATTCTGGACGAACACACAATGACATCAGAATGAGGTAATAAAATATTCAAAGCTATCTTCCTGTACACACCCATGTGCCGGCAGAGAGCTAAATGCACCAAAGAAAAGTTCCATTTTCATTGCAGTTTATTCGTGTTTTTTGTGTTTGTTTGTGTGTATGATCTCGAAGAGCAAGTAGAAGCGACCTGCAAAAAAGTGTAATGAAACCATTGCCACAGCGAACAACTTTTTTTTTCCTTTCCATGACAATGAGGATGGTGTGGAAGACGCTGCCACGAAGGCGTCCTTCGTTTTCGTCTTCTTGTCCTACCAGGAAGCCATCTTCATTGCGCCCACAAAAGGATCATAACAAGAAAAATAAACATGGAAAAGTTGTTAGGCAAAGTTGAGAAGAAGAAGTGCAAGGGAAGAAAAACTGTTTGTGCTCTGTGCCATTGCCAATGAAAAAGACATTCAAAAGGCAAATACTAATAAAAAAAGCCAAGTGCAGTGTTGTTGTTGTTGTTGTCGTGGTTGCTATTGCTTTTGCATTAGTGGCCAGCCACCAAGTATCATACACCATTAGGGTATAATTAAAATTCTCGGGAACTGCATCGACCAAAGAAAAAAAAAAGAAGAAAGAAAGAAGTAAACTACCAATATTTCCGCAAACACATACCAAACCATTATTATTCACAGGGTTTGTATTGGAGGTATGAAAATTGGGGCCTTGAAATTTCTGGATATATAATTTTGACATTGCTGGGATATAAATAAATTTATGAATTGGAATGTAAATTTTTCTGAATTTTTGGAGATATTTGTAGAAGTTGTACCTATCCAGAAAAAAACATGAGACTCACATGAGCCGAATAAACCATTGAAGGTAATGTAAGTATACTACTTTTAACATTGCCGATTGGTTGAAAATAATGGGTTATTTAATGCAAGCGTTTTATATATTTGCCGATTTTAATAAGTCAAAGAATATAAGAATACTTATATCGGGCGACAAGTCCCTGTAGATATAATTGATTATCAGGTTGATCTATAAGTACTTACGACTGCCGAAATTTTATTAGCAAACCTATTATTTTTTATATATCATAATGGCACTGCATTCAAATTCTCTAAAAATATTGGGATGTATTAAGCTTGAGAAAATTCTGCGAGTTATGATATGTTTACAAATTTTTTCTGTACAATTTTTTCTATTCGCGACCTGACTTAAATTGGATACAAATATTACCATTCAAGGTCAGATTTGTTTAAGAAATTGGGCGGGCTGCAGGTGTACATATGAAAGAGTAAACCGATATGCAGGGTGAGGTAAAAAAACTACAACAAAGTCAAACGACCTAATTTTTACATTTTTTTTTAAATTTTTTGAATGAAATCAAAAATGTCGGAAATAGCGTCAAATTTTAGAATAAGTTTAGATTTGCTTAAATTGGTCACCTTTGGCACGAATTATGGCCTTCAAATGGCCAATGAAACCGTCACAATCTGCCGAATGTTGCTCTACGGTATTTTGGCCCATTCCCGGCGAAGCACTTGTTTGAGGTGTTCGACACTTTGGCGCGTGCTGAGTGCGGTTATGTCATTATTACTTTTCGAAAGATCCCTTAGGGCCAAACCTATTCTGGTTGGATTCGGTAATTCGAATTTTTTTCATACAAAACCCAAAAAAAAAGCTTTGACCCAATTCTGTCCTGATCCGTTTTGAGTGGTATTTACTTTTCCAAAAAAAGAAAAAAAAAAACTTTTTGGTGCACACCTTCCAAAGCAATAGACTTCCATACCGATCCTAACCCTATGCACATACAAAATTTCGTAAGGATCAGAAGACAATTGCGACCTGTTGGAATGTCCAAGGTCTGCAGCAAAAATATTCGGCATTTATTCTGACCATTGGCTGTTATGGCGGCCCACCTCAAATGGCCGGCGCTTGAGTTCTGGTGGCCAAGCGAAGGTGCCAATTTTCAGCTGACCTCTTTGGCAAATAAACACGATTGTTTTGTGTGTTTACAAACTGCTCATCGAAGAAAACCAAATTCCGTAGTTCACCACTTTCGGCCAAGCGAAGCAACTTTTTAGCTCTTTTGAGTCTATTTTCTTTCTGTTGCGGTGTAAGTTCTTGCTCTTTTTGGAATTCAATGGCTTTACCCCGAGCACATTTTTCAATATTTGCCGAATGGAATATTGCGATATGTTCAGCTCACGAGCCATTTTGTACTTCCTCCATTACATTTTGTGAAATAAGTGTCCCATTGTCTTTAATTTTCGCGAATTCCATTTATTTTACCAACACAAGATCTGATATCAAGAACGACCACTCCTTCTGGTACCTCCCCCACAACGGGTCAATATTTTGAATAACCATGACGCTCATAACAGGCGAAAAGATCATGCGATTCTTTCGAAACGTAACACATACTTATATTTCACCAACATAAAATCTAGTATACAGGTGGGATACAGCCGCCTTCTTTTGCTGGTAACTCTCCCACAAAGGGTCAAAATTTCGAATAATTATAATTCCTATACAATATGATATAAGATTTCGTTTGTCTTCAAAGTTTGCAAATCTAAATATTTTTATCAACACAAGATCTGGTATGAAGATGAAATACATCGGACCATTTCTTCTGGTACCTGCCCTACAACGGGTCAAATTTTTAAATAATTATACCTCTCAGAAATTGCGAAATAAGCACCCGATTTTCTTCAAATTTTACACACCGGGTTTTTTTTTTGTATTAACAAAAGATTTGGTGCGAAGACGGAATAAATCGGTCTTCTCTTTTTGGTACCTCCTCCATAACGGGGTAAAATTTTGAATAATTATATATCTCATATAAAACGAATTAAACATGCAATATCTTCAAATTTCAAACATACCGATATTTCCAACACAAAATCTGGTGGTATGTCCCCCATAAAGTATCAATATTTTGAGTAATCATTAGACAAGTCAAACCAGTAAAGAAAGTCCTAAAGTCGGGCGGGGCCGATTTTATGATACCCTGCACCACTTTGCTAATTTAGTTGAGCTCCACTTAATAATTAAAAGTTTTTATGGGAGAATTTAATCATACACGCTATGATTATAATTATAATTTAAAATTCAAAGGACTAAATATGCCGAAGCATTTATATCTTTTAAATTCGGACTTGTATTGTCCATTTGGTGCGAAATTAATTTGAAATCGGATAAAAATATATATGGGAACTATATCCAAATCTGATCTGATCTCGATAAAATTTGGCAAAGATATTTCTGAGCTGTATTTGATATATTTCCCTGAATATCGTTGTTACGGAGTGCATATTACGGCTGTGGGTAACAAATACAATAAATCGGATGAACAATATATATGGGAGCTATAACTATATCTGAACCGATCTTCACCAAATTTGGCATACTACCTTCTAGACTAAATTCGGTCGTATGTGGCAAATTCCATCCCATTTGGACAAATTTTAGACGTTTGGTGCACAATAAATGGTAAATCGGACGAAGTTATATATGGGAGCTATACCCAAATCTGAACCGATCTCGATAAATTTTAGCAAAGGTATTTCTGAGCTGTATTTGATATGTTTCCAAAAATAATGTTGTTACAGAGAGCATATTACGGCTGCGGAGGACAAAAATAACAAATCGGATGAACAACATATATGGGAGCTACAGCTATATCTGAACCGATTTCGATAAAATTTGGCATACTTATTTTCAGGCCTAATTTGGTTGTATGTGCAAAATTCCATACTATTCGGGCTGATATTACACGTTTGGTGCACAATAAAAGGTAAATCGGACGAAGATATATATGGGAGCTATATCTAAATTTTTAACGATTATCTCCAATTTCAATAGGGTTCGTCCTTGGGCCAAACAAATGTTGTTTGCAAAACTTCATCTCAATCGGATAATAAATGCGACCTGCATTTTGTTCACAAGAATACATGAACAGACGGACGGACGGACGGACAGACGGACTGACATGCATAAATAAACTCAGAAAGTGATTCTATGCAGATCATCAAGAGGAACTATGGGTCTATCGCGTTTTCTTTTGCCTGTTACAAACAAATGCACAAAGACATAATACCCTGACCACCTTGTGGTGTAGGGTATAAAAATGTTTTGATAAACGGATGTTGGCTAAAGGTATACATTTGCCGAACGACCCCACAGATACTTTTGAAATTGTTTTTTTTTTTCTTTTTTAATTTGGCATCTCAAGTCCTAGTAAAATAATTAACATGGTCATCAGTGGAATAGAACTTTAAAAGCGTAAAACGCCAAATAGACCTCAGAAAATTTTCTTCATTTTTGAACAGTAACTGTATGGGGACCCACCAAAACAACGATATCTGCTGCTGATTTTTATTAAAATACTTATATCCATAGAAAAAAGCGCCAAATTACATCCAGTCATTGTGAAAAAATTTTCAAGCTTGTAAGAAATTCTGAAAATTGATTTATGCAAATATTTCCTAAAAATATATATTTTAATATCAAATGATTAAAAAAAGTTCCAAAATTTTTGGATTGGATCCACAAAAATATTCATAATCAAATTCACGTCAAGAGGTCGTGCAAAGTATTCCCAGAAAATTCAAGATTTTTGATCAGGAGATCTTTCAAAATATTCTAAAAAATTCCTGTTAGTAAGTTAAAAAAATCCTTAAAAGTCCCGATTGTTGACCAGCAGATCCTTCTAAATAATTCTTATTAAAAAAATTGTAAGACGAAATTAGAATTTTTGGTTATAATAATAATCTTATAAATCTACGATCTATGAATAGTCCTCAAGTCCTTGATCTTAACATTTGGTGGGCTAACCTCTTTTTCTGGTTGGTTGGAAAAATGCATATTTAAATAATTTGACTACGTTATCCACTGTTTTGATTATGTTTATTAAGTTTTAGGTTTTGAAGGGCTTACAATAGGCTTCAATTTTTTTCTCAACATACACTAAGGCCCTTAAAATTGCATCTAAAAATCTTTCCCCACCACCTCTGCCAACAAATTCGGGAATAATATCTTTAATGGAAAGAGATTGCTTCTTAGGTCTGGTTAAGTTTTTGTTACTTAAACCCCCAAAAAAATGCTTTCATGATTGCGGAAGTCATTGAGGTGGTAGTGGCGACGATGGTGGTCATTGAAGTGTTTGTATTGATTACCCTTCTTTACCTTCTTTTGCTGCAGATTGGTGTTTCCTTTTTCTTCTGCGTTTAGCTTTTCTTCTTCTTTTTCTCGCAATGGCACAAAAAGGAGTTGTGCAGAGATGTGTTGAAATAAAACCAACCAAATACTATTTGAAAATCTATTACATTCATGATATGAAATTGCCCCATATAGACACATCAGGTGTCATTAAAATATTTACAATCGTTTCTGTGAAGAGTTTTTCAAACAAAGGTGCCACAAAACTTTTCTAAATTGTTCTTAGAGAAAGGCTTGAGTGGGCTACTTTAAAACACCAAGGGAAGAAGTGGAAGAAGAATTTCTGGAAAATAATTTCTTTTGAAAATAAAAAAAAAAAAAACTGGTGATATACATATTCCATTGTAATGATTTGTCTAACGGCGTTTGTTAATCCCTTTTTCATACAATTTGTGGATGGTTTCCCGTTTTAGATATTCATTTTGTAAAATACTTACATGAAGTTTAAGAGGAGTGGACCGACATTGCCATTTTCCTAACTTAAAAAAAATTAAAATCCAAATTTATAGGTAAAGCAATCGTCAAAATATATTTAAAAATAATTATTCTTAAAAATTTAATAATTTTTATTTAGAAGTTTTGGTCTTTGGTCCTTTAAAATGGACTTAAAAAACACTTTTAAGTATTCCTACAAAAAATAAGGTTTTTGGGTTAGTAGGTCCTTAAAAAGTCCCTTAAAACCCACTACCAAAAATCAAACAAAAAACAAGTAAAAAAGCAGTAAGTTCGGCCGGGCTTTGAATACCCTCCACTATTTGGAACGAATTAGAAAATTTTCAAAAAATTAAAATCCATTAAAATTCTTTTAAAATCTTTAAAATATCTAATATAGGAAGGTGCCGATATGGGGGGATATACGATATTGATGACCTATAAAGACAAATCTATGTCTGCGTGTAAAGTACTCACAAGGAACTCCTTGTGTGGATTTTCAAAATACCGAATATCGCGGGGTATCGTTATATGGGAGCTATACGTTATCGTTAACCTATGTAGAGAATTCTCTGTCGGGGGGTAAAGTGCTCACAACGAAACCCTTGTTAACATTTCGTTGAAAAATATGGCTAAGAACATCAAAATACCGAATATCGGGGGTACCGTTATATGAGGGCTATACGATATCGTGGTCCTATATAGATAATTCTCTGCCGAGGTATAAAGTACTCACAAGTAACTCCTTGTGTGGATTTTCAGACAATTTCGATGAAAAATGTGGGTAAAATCATAAAAATACCGAATATCGGGGGTACCGTTATATGGGGGATATACGATATCGTGGACCTGTGTAGACAATTCTCTCTCAGGGGGTGTAGTACTCACAAGGAACTACTTGTGGGGATTTTAAGACAATTCCATTGAAAAATGTGGCTAACATCATCAAAATACCGAATACCGTGGGGGTACCGTTATATGGGGGCTATACGATATCGTGGACCGATATAGCCCATCTTCGAACTTGACCTGCCTGCAGACAAAAGAGAGATCAGACGGACAGACGGACGGACAGGGCTAAATCGTCTTGGAATTTTACGCTGATCAAGAATATATATACTTTGTTGGGTCTAAAATGATTATTTCGATGAGTTACAAACGGAATGACGAACTTAATATACCCTCCATACTTTTTTTTTTTGGTGGAGGGTATAAAAAAGGAAAAAAATTGGTTTCTTGTCTGGCTCTAGAACGAAATTCTTTTGAAATAAAAGCCTTTTTGGTAGAGAGTCCCTTAAAATATTCTTAAAAATATTCATTATTTTTCCTTGAAAGTATTGATGTACCCATGATTTTTGGTCAGATCGCCGTTTTTGTTTAGTTGGTCCTTCAGGAGACTCTTTTATGTATTTGATAAAAATAATCATTTGAGGTTTTTTTGAAAATTCATGATTTTAGGTCAGGATTACCCCTGAAAATATCCTTCAAAAAAATCAATGGTTTTTGGACAGTACGTTTTTCAGCGATGGCAAAAAAGAAAATCCACGAAAAGTTGTTAAAAACACTCTTTGATTTTTTGATTTCTGGTCTAAAGGCAATGCAAAATTTTTAAAAATGTTCACCGTTTTTGGTCTGGAAGTAATTCAAACTGTTTTAAATTATATCCACGATTTTTGGTGCGAAACTCCTTTGAAATATTCTTAAAAAGCCTACAATGTTCACAAAGGGCTTCTTCAAAATACAGTATTAAACAATTAATAATTTTTAGTCCTTCAAATATTATTTTAAGAAATGGATGAGATTAGGGTAGGACGTCCACCAAAAAAAAAAAAAAAAAAAAAAGCATTATAGTGGTCGATTTTTGCTCTTGAGGTCCTTCAAAATATTCTTTAAAAATACGCGAGTTTTGGTCTTCAAAAAATATATTATTTTCAAATTCCACAATTTGTGTTGAGAAGTTTCCCCAAAAAAAGTTATTCGTGATGGAATTCAAGCATGATAGTGTGATTTAAATGTGAATAAATCTTTTGTGGCTTGTACCATCGTTCGTTACAGTGATACTGGTAGCGTATATTTAAAAATGAGCTCGGGGTAAAGCCATTGAAATTCCAAAAAGGGCAAGAACTTACACCGCAACAGAAAGAAAATACACTCCGCAAAAGAGGTAAAGAGTTGCTTCGCTCGGCCGAAAGTGGTGTACTGCCGAATTTTGATTTTTTCGATGAGAAAACATTCGTTGTCCAGCAGCTTGTAAACAAACAAAATAATCGTGTTTACTTGCCAAAGAGGTCAGCTGAAAATGTGTACCTTCGGTTAGCCACCAGAACTCAGTGATGGTGCGGACCGCCATAACAGCCGATGGACGCTCTTCGTTCGTATTAATCGACCGTGGCATCAGAATAAATGCCGCATATTATCGCACCATTTGCACTCAGCACGCGCCACCCAAGAATGGTTACAATATGAGGTTCCTTACTTTCATTTCCAGCGCACAATGGCCACCAAAATCTTTGCATACCAATCCGTTGGACTATTGTGTCTGGAGTATTTTGAAAAGCAAGATTGGCACTAAAATATACGATAGCCAAATATTAAGAAATCACACTATCACGCTTGAATTCCATCCGGAAAAATTTTTTTTGTGGAAAATTCTCACCAAAATGCTTTTGTACGCTTGTAAACAATATAATAAGCTGTCACTGGAATAACTTTAACAGCTATCGGACGAGTGGCTTAGAAATGACAGCAGTCTGAAGTTGGTTGGTTGGTTAAATATGGATCATGGGTCTTTGAAAGAAATTAGTATTGTATAAATAGTTGGGGAGTCTTTGAAAACACCATTAAAAAAGGCCATGATCAATGGTGCTCTTAGCTAGCCATAGAAATACTACTAATTTGGACTAGAATAAGCCGTAAGATTTTTAGAAAATTTTTAAACTTTTGTGGCGGATTCTCCAGAAGAAATGGACTGATGTTGTTCGTTATCGATATTTGGTAAAAAATAACGATATTCCCATTCAGATATGTAGACACAGGGTATTAGGACACTATTCCGATTAGACACATTTTACCTTTATAAACTGTTAACCCCTTTGTACCTTGTAAACTGGGTTCAATTAAAAGACAAAAAGTCTTTTCCGTTTGAGCGTTTGTAAGACACTGAATTTATTTATTAAAAATATTTCTTAAGAACTAGTTGTGATAATATGACTTAACCTAAATTATAATTAAGTGTAAATGAGAGAGAGAGAGATAGATACCAACTGTACACATGCATATGCACCATGCCACCATAAACCTTAGGGGGAGGTCATACACACGCATAGCTATCTCACATGTGGCAAGCAAACATGCTACACTTGCTTATCAGTCTGAGTAAAGATTACATCCCATAATCTAACTCCACCATAACACATGCAGCAATTGAAAATTCTACATTATTTATTTCTAACTCGAAGGTCTGCTCACCACATTTTCTTATCCTATTTAATGTGGACTGTATTAAGAAGATCCCAGTTTAACAAATCTCTCTCATCTACACTAGGTAGCCCCGCTATTCTCTTTTATTATAAAAAGATGTTCACTTATCCGTGAACATACCTATTTCTATACTACTTCAAATTTTAATCATAAGTGCTGGTCTTTAGATGCTTCATTATTTTGATATTTTACCAATGCATTTCGACGATAATAGCAATTTATTCAAATCAAAAGTAATCTGCATAAATGCACAGGGCACAAACTGACAAAAGTACAATGGCGCCTTTACAACACACACACACATACACTCACACATTATTATTTCAACCAGGATACAAAAGCAGTCGACACTCAAATAGTCTTTAATCCTCCATCACCATTCATTCGCACACTTCCGCACACATCGGTATTCAAATTTATACAGATTGTCGAGCATTTAGTCGGTTGAGGTATTCAATATTTAAGTTAACATAACACCGTACATTTGACTGGCTGGCTGGATGCATTCGATGGGGTGGTAATTTGCCTTTGGCCTCATGAGCCACAAATGGGTGTGGGGTTCAACACTGCATATATAACCCGCCTGCACGCCACCTAATATGCTCTCACAAACATTGCAAATGAGCATGAGAAGCTAATAATACACCTGTAGTATCACACGCATACAGTCAGATAATGTTAATGTTAGGTTGCCTGTTTGGCTTTTAGCTGGGTGTAGGCGTAGGCGGGGGCGTAAACGATGCCAGACAGCTGCACATATGTCCTGCAGGATATGATTGCACTGGACGTCATGGTAATGGTGTTGGTGTCGGTGCAGGTTACTACTGCATACAGTCCAGTGGTCGTATTTAGTGGAGAATTCATTTGCAAAATCATTTAAATTACGATAAAATGAAATGCAATCCCTTTGAACTGTACGAATTGAATGTAGCCGTATGCGTTCAAGAACAAAATATACAGATATGCTCTTGAAACTGTGGCGGAAAATTTTAAAAGTGGGTCTCCAGGAAATTTTGGAAAATTGCACTCAATTATTAAAATGACGAATGTCGGGAGGAAACCGAAAAAATGTTTCAAAACTTTTTTAGTTTTGTCTAGATGGCCCTAAAATATTCTTGAAAATATTTTCGATTTTTTGTCAGGAGATCACCGACTCAGAACCAATGCTCAAACGAATCGACTGAAGCTAGGGTCTCCAGACAATTTTGGAAAATTACACCCACTTATCAAAATACCGGAGGAAACCGATAAAGCCCATCCTAGAACTTGAACATCTAAAAAATGTTTCTAAACGTCTTTAGTTTTGTCTGGATGACCTTCAAATATTTTTGAAAATATTTTCGATTTTTTGTCAGGAGGTCACTAAGTCAGAATCAACGCCCAGACAAATCGACTGAAGCTATATCCTTGAATTTTTTTCACGAGGGCCAGACTTGGTGAGTAGACATTACAATAGGGCTAGGTTTTGAGAAATTCGTACTAAAAGGGTATGAAAAGTATGCGAACGGATCGAGTTTAAAACTTTGGAAGTATCTACTAAAGCAGTAAATGGTACTAAATTTGGAACAATGAACGGATCAAGCTGGAATTTTAAAAATTTGGTATTGGAGTCATACTAAAAGGGTAAAATTATTTGGCAAACAGAATGAGCTAGAATTCTGAAATTTGAAATGAGGGTCAACGATGGAGTGCAGGATACAAGTTCCAACTTAAGGTAACGAAAAGTTCCAAAATGATACTAAACTTTCAAAACTTTACTTAACTTTTAAAATGATACCATTTCGTCTTATGTGAACGGAGGGGCTTTAAACTGTACTAAACTTCTAAAATTATACCATTTGGCCTTACGTGAAGGGATAGAGCCTAAAACTTACAACGTGATATGAGAATAAATGAGGGAAAGTAAGTTTCATATATGAAGGTGGTTTTTGAAATATGTACTAAGTCTACAAACTGTACAGAATGGTACAAAATTTGGAAATTCGGATTAAATTGGAATTTCGAAATTTTTTATTGGGTTCTATGGGGTTTTTGAAAATGTAATCTACAGGTGTACAAGGAGTACTGAATAGTACTGTATTTGGTAAAATTTTGAATCGGGTAAACAGATAATGCTCAAAATCTGGAAATTTGTTTAGAGCCGATGTTCGTATGTAGCCTCGACATATTGAAGTGTTTTCGCAAATTTTTACTGAAATTGTACGAAAAATACTGAATGGTACAATATTTGGTATTAGGTGAAGAAATAGAGATAAAATTTTGCAATATGATAAAGATGTCACTGTTGGGGTCTGTGGTTAAGATGTGGAGGTATTTTTTAAAATGTACCATAATTGTACGAAAGGTACTAAAGTTGGTATTGGGTGAAGGAATAAAGCTGGAATTCCGAAACTTGACATTGAGGTTTCGGTTGGTCACAGATAGGCCATAATTGTACTAAAGTACTAAATGGTACTATATTTGGTATTTGGTGAAGGGATAGAGATAACATTCTGAAACTTTATATAGATGTCGCTGTTGGTGTCTGTGGCTAAGATATGGAGGTGTTTTTGGAAGTGTGGACCATAATTATATGAAAAGTGCTAAGTGGTACTAAATTGGGCATTGGATAAAGGAATAAAGCTGGAATCCCGATAAAGGAATAAAGCTGGAATTCGAAAAGTACATAGTGGTACGAAATTGGGTTTTATATCAAAAAATAGGTATTAATTTTGGTATTGGGTGAAGGCATAGAGATAACATTCTGAAATATGATATTGATGTCGCTGTTACTGTCTGTGGTTAAGATATGGAGGTGTTTTTAGAAATATGTGTCATAATTATATGAAAAGTGCTAAGTGGTACTAGATTGGGCATTGGATAAAGGAATAAAGCTGGAATCCCGAAATTTGATATATAGATTACTGATCGTATCTCTGTTTGAGATTTGGCGGTGGTTGGGAAATGTGTACCATAATAGTTCGAAAAGTACTTAGTGATACTAAATTGGGTATTGGATGAAAGGATACAGCTGGAATTCTGAAATTTGATATTGAGGTCTCTGTTGGTATCTGGAATTAATTTATGGAGGTGGTTTTGGAAATGTATGCTACAATTAAATCGTACTGAATTGGATATTGGATGAAGGGATATAGCTGGAATCCTCCAATTTGAATTTGAGGCCTCAGTTGGTATCTGCAATTGAGATATGGAGGTGGTACATTAAAAAATGTATACCATAATTGTAGTAAAAGTAGTAAGTTTTGTATTGGGCGAAGGAATAGAGTTGGTATCCCGAAATTGTATCGTGGTCTCTGTTGGTATATGAGATTGAGATCATGACATTTATTATTTAGATTACTGATCGTATCTGTGTTTGACATTTGGCGGTGGTTCTGAAACGGGTCCTATATTTGTACGAAAAGTACTAGTGGTGGTACTAAATTTGTTATTTGGTGATGAGATATGGCAGGGATCCTCAAATTTGATATTAAGGTCTCTACTAGTATCTGAAGTTTAAATATGGAAGTGGTTTTAGAAATGTGTACTATAACTGTACGAAAAGTACCAAATAGTACCAAATTTGGATCATTGTTGGTGTCTAGGAATGAGAGATGTAAATTATTTTGGACATACGTTTCAAATGTTACTCAATTTGATATTGGGTTAAGGAATAGAGCCAAAGAGTTGAAATTTGATACTGAGGTCATTGCTAGCTTTGGACATGCAATTAAAAAAATATAAAAATATAATTTATGTGTTTGTTTTCTCTTTCGAGACGAGCTTAATGATCAGGAATTTGCAGTGAAAAGGAAAGCCAGATAGACACTATCACACACTCACCACTATGCGACGCGTTTCGCCGTTGGTTAAGCGGCTCATCAGGCATATTTGGATGATGGCTTACAAGGGCCGTTTTCTGGAAAGTAGTATATATTTCGAACTTATTGCAAATTACCATATGCGAATTATACATTAGAAACCCTCCAGGTTCGACTCAAGTTCTATTGGTAGATCTTTTTTACAGCAAAGTTTTGTTTTTGTAGTGATGGATTTTTTGTCCACAACAACTACATTGCTTCCAATGCATACACTTGTTTTAGTGCTGCTTTAGGAAGACGGGTCAATGGCTCTGAACGTAAAGACGGCAACTTCTAGTTGGCTGCACACCGAGGTCCGCGGTTCAAATCCCACAGCCAGGCTCGGCTGAATAGAACTTGAGTCGAGTTTCTAGTGTATAATTCGCATATGCTAATTTGCAATAAGTTCGAAATATATACTACTTTCCGGAGAACGGCCCTTGTAAGCCATCATCCACACCAAATATGCCTGATGAGCCGCTTAACCAACGGCGAAACGCGTCGCATAGTGGTGAGTGTGTGATAGTGTCTATCTGGCTTTCCTTTTCACTGCAAATTCCTGATCATTAAGCTCGTCTCGAAAGAGAAAACAAACACATAAATCATAAAACATATGATCTTCGCCTTAACAAGGCAAAACTATAAAAATATAAGTTTTGATATATTTGAGTACTAAAAAAAAATATATATATATATATATATATATATATATATATATATATATATATATATATATATATATATATATATATATATATATATATGATATATTTGAGTACTAATACGAACTATTGGAACGAATATAAAATTTTAAGGACGATACCCATATTTTTATTGGCATTTTTTATGCGATTTTTCTAAATTTTATTTTTTTTCAGTCAACAGGCCATTCTGATTTGGTTCTTGAGTTATAAGCAGTCTAACCAATACCACCCTTTTTATACCCTCCAACATAACATGGAAAGTATATTAAGTTTGCCGAAATATACATTTTAGACCCCAAAAAGTGTATATATTCTTATTCAGCGATGTCTGTCCGTCCATCTGTTGAAATCACTCTATTTTCCGAAGGAAATAAAGTAGTTTGATAAAATTTTACTGAAATGTATATTATGTCTGCAGGACTTCTGCTATTGAAATGCAGGTCCATGTGGGTCCACGTTTTGGTATATCCCCCATATAACGGTACCTCCCGATATTCAGTATTTTTATGATTTTAGCGACATTTTCACAGAAATTGTTTCAAATCTGGTATTTGAAGTTCAAATGGATACTACAGCCTATTACAAAAAAGTGTCTGTGCAGGTCCACATTTTGGTATAACCCCCATATCATACTACCTCCCTATATTGATAATTTTACCTACATTATACACCGTTTTTTTCGCATAGACCCTAACGGCTTCATTCGGTATTTGTAAGATTTTAACAGATTTTTTTATGCATTTTATTATTATTATATTTTTTTTTAATTGCCAAATTCGTTTCAAATGGTGGAGGGTATTCAAAGTCAAAGTCGGCCAAGCTTACAGCTTTTTTACATGTCGATATATGAGATTGTATATATTTTGCTATATATACGACATGAGCATCCATGTAACGGTCAGTTGTGATCTTTTCTGAAAAGGTATTTGTGATTTCGCTGAAATTAAAATACTAACGGCTTAGCGCAAATTTTTGTATTTTTTTCACTTGATAATATTCGATGATCATCCAAATTGTTGGGCTTCAGCCTCACCCTAACCCTAAATTCTAGCCCCATGCGGAATTCCCAATCGTGATAATGACCTCCATTTCAAAATTAAGAATTTTTTCTGGTATTGATCCGTTGCAACCTCCGAAAGTTTTGTGATCATCTCCAAAAGCAATAGGCTTCTTCTATTCATTTCCATACCAAACCCTAACTAATTTGGTGAATTGATGAGTATATTTCTATCTCCTCATATATGTATGTGCGCGTGTACATTTGCATATACACGCATCATGTGGGTGTTTGAAAATGCGTTCACATTTCTGCATTTAATTAGTACGCATTCATTTGTAATAACGAATTGCATACAATTACAACACAAATTCTATACATACTAATAATGGGTTTGTGTAATGCTTTGCAATTTGGTTTATTTGCAAACAACAAAACAACAAAAAAGCCCCGTATATATAATAACAACAATACCATAGCATAACAACAAAATACCAATCATTTCGATACGAAATTGTTATAAACAATAGCAACAGATTTGCCGATTTGTTAACAGTTGCGCGGCAACATCACTTGTCCTAGGTGGCTGGCTAGGACACCACCTGCCTTCCCTCTGACCGTGCTCGCACACACAATCAATTAAATTAAACCCCCCACCATAGCAATATAACCCACAGAGCGAGCAATACAATCATCCCAATCAACAATGGCTAGAAATACAGCCTAACTTAATCAGAGATATTTTTATTGAAAATTCCATTGAGGATTTGCATCGATGTTAAGTTAATCAAAAAATAATTTAAATTTATACAACCATTGTGTGAATGTGTGGCAAAGTGTGTGTATGTGTGTGTGTTTCTTTTTTGTTGCAATTTGCACAAATCACCGAGCATTCTGAACATTTCACGTATAAATTAAATTTCATATATATTTTTGTACATTTATTTTTAATTATTAATTATGATGAGCGATTTTATTGATAGCCATCTATGTCAAGCGGAATGTTAAATGTTAATTATTTTTTTTTATCACATTTTGATGGTATTATTAAATTAATATCTAAATAAACTAAAATTAAGCTCAGTTTTAACTTTTGGGAAACAAAGCAATTAATTGGGAAACAAAGCAATTTGCATCCTTCGGAACGAGTGCATATAATTATTTACCAAACTAAATCGACACGAAGGTTGTAGATGCTTCAGTGAAAACCTGAATTTATAGTTAAATCGTTCAGTTAAATTTTGAATAACCGTCACATGAAAGTTTTGTAAAAATAAAAAATGTTTTTGCCATTTGGATCCAAAATGCCAATTTGAAGCACATTTGGTTGGAAAATGTAGCTAGGAACATAAATACAACAATTATGGTACCGCTAGTTGATCTAAATGCCAAAATTTAAATTGATATTGAACCTGTAGACCTCTTTATATTCTTCGTAAATGTAAAATTCGATATCGAATTAGCCAGGTTCTTTTTTAGAAATCACGAAGTGGTTTGAAATTCTGTTCAGGCATTGATATTATTATGGATGTCAGGCATTGAAAATACTAATATACATCGATCGAAGTTAGCTATTCCAGATTTTTAGTATTTGGTTTAGGTCTCATTATACCTTGTATTTGGTTTAGGTCTCATTATACCCTCCACCAATATATTATATATTATATATATATATATATATATTCCGATGGTAACAACTCGAAATATTCGTGGACACCCCAAAAATTTTACATATATACAGGATGAGATACAAAAACTGCAACAAAGTCAAACGCCATAATATTCACATTTTTTTTAAATTTTATTGATTTAAAGCAAAAAATGTCGGAAATAGCATCAAACTTTAGAATAAGTTTAGATTTGTTCGAATTGGGCACCTTTGGCACGAATTATGGCCTTCAAACGGCCAATGAAACCGTCACACGCTGCCCCAATGTTGCTCTGCGGTATTTTGGCCCATTCCCGGCGTAGCGCTTGCTTGAGGTGATCGACACTTTGGTATTTTTTAGTGTCCGCTTTCAAAAAATACTCCAGACACAATTGTCCAACGGATTGGTATCCGGAGATCCATTCCTGATTCCTGAGTGGCGCGTGCTGAGTCCTGTTGGAAAGTCCAAGGTCTGCGGCCAAAAGGGTTTAATACACCCTCCAGAATATTTTCGCGATAATATTCGGCATTTATTCTGATGCCACGGTCGATTAATACGAGCGGAGAGCGACCATAGGCTGCAATGGCGTCCCACACCATTACCATGGCCTGTGCCTAAAGTTCTAGTAGCCAACCGAAGGTGCACATTTTCAGCTGACCTCTTTGGCATGTAACACGATCATTTTATTTGTTTACAAACAGCTCGACATCGAATGTTTTCTCATCGGCGTGAACCAAATTCGGCAGTTCACCAATTCACCAATTTATTTCTGTTCCGGTGTGAGTTCTTGCACTTTTTGAATTTCTATGGCTTTACCCCGAGCTCATTTTTCAATATTTGCAGATTGGAATATTGCGATATGTTCAGCTCACGTTTTCTTGCATCCACTTCCTTGACGTCGGGCTACGCTACCATATCGGTTTTTCATAGCATAGCAAAAGGTCTTCTAGCAGTTCAGATTGTGGTCTTTAAGAAGCCAAGTAAGTCATCTCATATAAGGCCAGAAGGTCTTTTTCTAGATGGTCTTTTTATAGAAGATTATAGGGTCTCCTCATAAGAAATGAGAAGATGCCCTTCTGGAAGAAAAGATGGTCGCCTCATAAAATAATTTCTAAGAGAAGTCCAGAAGTCTTTTCATAAAAGAACGAAAGGTCTTCTCGTAGAAAACCAGTATGTACCTTTTTCAAAAAAGACGAGATGCTTTTTTCTAAAAGACCAGGAGGCCCTCTCTCATTAAAGAACAGGAAGTTCTCTCTCTTATTGAATACCCGGAGGTTTTCCCTGATAGAAGACCAGAAGATATTTTCTCATTAAAAACCAGAAGATTTTCTCTAATTGAAGACCAGTAGGTCTTCTCTCATTGAAGACCAAAAGGTATTTTCTCTCACTGAAGGCCAGGAGGTGTTCCCTCATTGAAGACAAGGAGATCTTCTCGCATTGAAGACCAGAAGATCTTATCTCACTGAAGACCAGGAGGTCTTCTTTCATTAAAGACCAGATGGTATTTTCTCTTACTGAAGACCAGGAGGTGTTCCCACATTGAAGACCAGAAGATCTTCTCTCATTGAAGATTACGAGATCTTCTTGCATTGAAAACTACGACATCTTCTTGCATTGAAGACCAGGAAGTTTTCTATCATTTAAGACCAGAAGATCTTCTCTCATTGAAGACCAGGAGGTCTTCTCTCATTGAAATCCAGGAAGTCTTCTCTCATTGAAAAACAGGAAGTCTTCTCTCATACGTTTATATGATGATTTTTCAAAACATTTTTACGGAATATATTTCCTAAATCCTAAATGGATTGCTAAATACTCTCCAGGAACAGCATATGAAACACGAATGGCAGGTGTTGGAAAAAAAGAGTTGTCTCCTGATGGTTTCGGGTTTTGAAACTTCTGCACCTCCGAACTTAACAGGTTTTTTGACGCAGGTTTTGATATAGGGTAAGTCTACCAGTAGTCGGCACTTTTAGGATTTTCGCGTTTTTAATCGCTCACCATTCTGAGTGGAACTTTTCAATTATTAAAAAGTTAATTTATTCAGATTCGAAATTTTGTATAGTTTTTGTAATAAAAAATAAAGTTTTAATAACTTTTTATTAAATTATATAAATTTGTAGTTTTATTAAAACAATGCTTTTAGCCAGTAGACGGCACCACTTGCCAACTGTCGGTATGACATTTTCCAACAGTCGGCATACCAATTTTTTTGTATGAATAATTAATAATAATAATAAATTAATTCATTATAATATAATATTTTTGTTTAGTTAAATTGATTCGACGTTTTTTTTTGTACCTTTCTTAAGAATATGGATTGTTGAGGACCTTCACAGACAAAAACTTAATTTTTATTAGAATAAATCATCTTTTCTTAGCGAAATTGTACACAAAGATAGCTGACAATATATTTGAAGTAAACAAAATAGATTTAGTTATAATAGTTTCATTTATTTGGGCTTAAAAATAAAAAGTGCCGACTACTGGGACATGCCGAACTTAGGCACACTTACCCTACCCACGGTTTTTCTAATTTCTTATTATATAAGTAAATTAAATACTGGGCCTTATTTCTTACATACATATTTTCAAAAGCTTTACTCTCAAAATTGCTACTCTCAAGGAACTTAGCTATTGTTTTTTTTTGTTTTTTTTTTTTCAACTCAACATTCCCAATTAACACCATGCCAACGTAATTAATTAAAATCCTCTTCACATGCATATTAAAATTCAATTTATTGTAATCGGTTTGATTAAATTCTTAAAGTATTGAATTACTATCGAAATGTAAATACACTCCAAATGCAGAACTCTTGAAGTAAGTACTTCTTTTCATCGATGTGCTTTGTAAAAATCTCTGAGAAATGTTAAAAATCACTTGAGCATGCAATCACAAGAACAACAGCAGCAAATAAACCGACGACTAACTCACTCACTCACTGACTGACTGACTCAACGACTGTTCAAAAGCCATTTAAATGGATTGCCCTTCCACAAATGGTTAATTAATTGATTTATCACACTTTAAAAATTAATTTGCACAACAATAGTCGTAATTGGTTTGTCTAATCGAACATTGCAAATTAAATTAATGTTAATAGTAATGAGAAAACGATTAAGATTTGCGGTTGATAAAATTCTAATACAATAAATCGTACAACATACACATACATGCGTGTATGTATAAATCCATAAGTTAATAAATATTTCAGATGCTACAATTGTTGAGGATTAAAATTAAGCCGATGAAATTTATAGGTAATAAATTGTATACAATTGTATTGATTTGTGTGTTAATAATAGAAATGTGGGAGGGGGGAAATTATGTCTATCTGTGATGTAAAGATGAATATTTAGTTTGGGGAGAAGTGGTATGAAAGTGAACCATGATGGACAGTGCATGAAGAAATTATTATGTTCCTTTAACCTGCCATACACCCTTGTAAAAATATTGAGTTTCGTAAGCAGATGTGTAATATTTTTTTAATTTCTTAAAGTTTTTTGCAAATAATATTTTCTTTCAAACATAGATCTAGCAATGATATAACCTGGTAGTGACAACTATATGTAACAAAGCCTGCATTCTGGTTATTCCTGCGGAGGGTATATATCATTCTGTTTCATCGAAATAACGGTTTTAGACCTTAGGTGTGAATTTCAGAACATTTGGAGTCGATCCGTCCGCCCGTCCATTCTTCTGACTGGCTGGTGCGCACGATATCTCTCGAAAGGTGAATCCGATCTGGTCCAAACTTAGAACAATGTAATATTATTATCAAACTCACATCGAGTTTGGAGATGGGCAATGTCGGTCCACTCCTCCTGGCAACTCCATACAAAAGGTCAACATTTTTAAAGAAAATAATTTACCTTATAGAAAGAGAAAATATCATACGATTTTGTGAAAACATTGCAATTGCCCATATTTTTGTCAGTGCTAGGTCAGATACGAAAATGGACAATATAGGCCCACTCCATCAAGTACCTCCCCCACGAAGGGTCAACATTTGGAATAATTATACTCTAATAAAATATGAAAAAGGAATCCAATTTCAAATTCACACATTCCACTATTTTAAGTAACACAAAATCAGATGTAAATATGGGATATATGGGTCCACTCCTTCTGTTACCTCCCCCACGGGCCAAAATTTTGAATAGAAATAAAGCTCATTAAATTCGAATGGAGCATCCGATTTCTTTTAAACTAGGCACAACTCTATATATAACACAAGATCTTTTGTGGAGATGGTAGATATCGCCACACTCCTTCTGGTAACTACGCCATGAAGGGTCAAAATTTTCATGCAATTCTCTAAAAAGTTCACACATCCCAATAGTTTTAGTAAAACCATTAAAAAAGAAGCTAAGTTCGGCCGAACTTTTAATACCTTCTACCATTTGGAAAAAAATTGAAAAATTTAAAAAAAAAAAACTTTAAGAGGTGGACCTGCTTACGAAATTTTGTCATAGGCTGTAGTACTCATTACGAACTTCATATACCAAATTTGAAACCGTTCCGGTAAATAATGCCGCTAAAATAATCAAAATATCAAATATCGGGAGGTATCGTTATATGAGGGCTATAGGAAGACGTAAACCTGCAAACATTTTTGTCATAGGCTGTAGTACCCATTACGAACTTCAAACATGAAATTTGAAATAATTCCGGTAAATATTGTCGCTAAAATCATCAAAATATCGAATATCGGGAGGTACCGTTATTTACGATATACGGATTGCATACGAAATTTATTCTCATAGGTTGTAGTAACCATTAACATCTCTCAATACGAAACGATTCCGGTGAATAATGTTGCTGAAAACATCAAAATACCGATTATCGGGAGCAACCGTTATATGGGGTCTATACAAAGCTGTGGACCTGCATACAAATATGTTTGTCATAAGCTGTAGTACCCATTGCGAACTTTAAATACGAAATTTCGGGGCTATACGAAGACGTGGACCTGCATACAAAAATGTTTGTCATATGCTGTAGTACCCATTGCGAACTTCAAATATGAAATTTGTTATAACTCCGGTAAATAATGTCGCTGAAATCATGAAAATATCAAATATCGGGAGGTACCGTTATATCAGAGCTATATGAAGACGTGGACCTGCATACAAACATTTTTGTCATGGACTGTAGTACCCTTTACGAACTTCAAATATGAAACTTGAAATAATTCCTGTAAATACTATCGCAAAAATCATGAAAATACCGAATATCGGGAGGTATCGTTACATGGGGGCTATACGAAAACGTGAACCGACATGGCCCATTTACCAACTTAACCTGCCTACTGGTAAACTATGCATGTATGCAAAATTTTAGCCTTATATCTCAATTCGTTCGGAAGATAGCGTGATTACAACAGACAGACGAACAGACATACGGACGGACATCGCTAGATCGTTTAAAAATTTTACGCTGGTCCAGAAAATATATACTATTATAAATATTTCGACGAGTTACAAACGGAATGACAAAGTTAATATACCCTCCATAGAATGGTGGAGGGTATAACAAGATCTGGTGTGAAGAAGGGGTACATCAGCTCACTGCTTATGGCACCTTTCCCACAAAGGGTTAAAATTTTTATAATAACATTCAAAAAAGTCTGCAATTCTTTTCAAACGTGGTTTATCAAAATATTTCTGTCAAATAGAGATCTTATATAAATATGTAATTTTTCGGCCCACTCCTTCTGGAATCTCTTCTATTCTGGGATTCACATTTCGAATAATTATAACTGACTGAGGCTATACATATATATTTATCCCATTGACGTTAATTTAAATGGCCCAAATGGAGTTGAGTTTGGTGGAAATACTTCAAGGTATGAAAAAATCGGTAAAGATATAGCTATAGCTCCCATGTGTATGTTTCAACCGATTTGAGGTCTAAGTCCCCCACTTTCGTAGTATGAACTCCACAACAATGATATTTGGTACCAGATATCAGATACAGCTAAGAAATACCTCAGCCAAATTTTATTGACATCTACTGAGATTTAGATATAGCTACCATATATCTTCATCCGATTCGACAGTTATTGTGCACCTAATATGTAAATCAGCTCAAATTTACTGATTTTTTTTTACAGTCAACAGAATTTATCTTAGAAGTAAATACGACATTTGTCGAAACTCGGTTCCGATATATCTGGTGCTGCGAAAAATATATTTTAATATGTCATATTATGCACTCTATGACAATGCTATTTGGCACGAGAGGTACAATTGCCTCCATCACATTTGGTGGAAACTGATTCAGAGTTGGATATATCTCCTAAATGTCTATTTCCAAATTACAACTGCTCCAAAGTAATAATACGGATTAAAAAAGGTTAAAGGTTAAAAGGTTATATAAGGGTTTATTTGTAACTGGTAGTTCTGCTAAATACGTATATTGATGTAGGGTATCATAAAGTCGGCCCGCCCGACTTTTGACCTTTCTTTACAGAATTTTTGCATACTTGATGAAAAAAATGTTAAATGTTATTTTCCAATTTTTTATGACAAATTAATTAAATTATAAATCTATTTAATTTTTTACAGCGAAACGAAAATGAAGTTAATTTTTATAGCTGCACTTCTCATACTCAATGTCTCCCAATCATTTCACATGGAAATGAACGATGAGGATGGAAACGGTTTCAACTCACTTTCGACGACAATTGATAGACCAGTCCAGCTCGAGGAAAGGACTGGTCATCGGGCGAAACGCGGCATTTGGGATTTCTTTCAGAAAATGGTCATAACCAAAAATCTAATTGTGGAGGTAAGTATGAAATGTGACCGGAAGGGGCTACTGTATTAATTAAATCAAATTTTCCATTTTCGTCATATAGCAATATACTGATACGAGAGATACCTTGAATGAGGTGTATAATATGTTCAATAGTCAATTTTCGGATCCAGCGCCGTCGAAACCCACACCACGCAGTACAAGCACTGAAGCACCGGTTTGTATGAAAGTGTTCAAATTTGAGGAAATTTGGACACACAAGTGAAAAATAATGAAATGAAAATAATGATTAATTTAAAAAAAAGCACATTAGTTTCTAAAAAAAAAAAAATAATTTAAATTTTCGCCTTTTTACTAAGGCGAAGAGCTTTTGTGAATGGATTTTTGATCATTTTCTTCTTTTTTTTCTAAACAGAAAACGAGCAGTGAAGATAGCACGGATAGTTCTGAAGTGAAAACCACTACCGAACGTTATCAGATATCACGCTACGAACTTGGCCGCATTCTAGGACGTAATTTCAGAGGCCTCAATCGTTTGGCACAAATCGAGTTTCAAGATGCTTTCAATGTCTGTATTAATATCTTAATTATAGTGACATTTAAAAAATGGTATTAATTTATGTTTTTAGGCAACAAAATACAATTTGGCAGAATACAGAGAAGAGGCCAGCAAACAATTTGCCAACAGTTTGGCAGCGGAGAAAAAGAAACAATTGAAGGCACTGGTAAAAGGCTAAACACATACATCCTACTTCAATCTATAAATTTAGTATTCATAGAATATAAAAATAATTCGTAATGTAGTAAGGGGAGGGGAATTGAAATATTTGACAAATTGGTTAAAATTGCATGGGATTTAAAAAAAATTAGTTTTCCGAATATATTTTGTAAACTAGATCCTAAAACTATAATAAACTGTATAACATTTAAGTGTAAACTGTACATAATTATATATAATGATTACATATGTATATATGAAAGAACAACAATTGGTTAAGAACATGGCCACTATATTTAAATGTTTGCTGTGATAAGTTCTAGTTTTTTATAACATAAATAAATTGACATGTAAATAAATCGTAATCATAAAAAAAACAAATTATAAAAAAAAAACTTTTTATAAATAAGATTCAAATGTAACAAGTAAAAAAGCAGCTAAGTTCGGCAGGGGCGAACTTTTACTACCCTTCACCATTTGGATGGAACTTGAAAAATTTCAACAAAAAAATACGAAAATACGGACTATACGAAGATTTGAACCTTCACACAGCTTTACGAGCTTCAAATACGAAATTCGAAATATTTCTGGTAAATAATGTCGCTAAAATCATGAAAATAAGGAAATCCGGAGGTACCGTTATATGGGAACTATACGAAGATTTGAACCTTCACACAAAAAAAATTTTCCATTGGCTGTAGTACCCTTTACGAGCTTCAAATACGAAATTCGAAACAATTCTGGTAAATAAAGTCGCTAAAATCATGAAAGTACCGAATATCCGGAGGTACCTTTATATGGGGGCTATACGAATTTCTGAACCTTCATACAAAAATGTTTGCCATAGGCTGTAGTACCCTTTACGAGCTTCAAATACGAAATTCGAAATAATTCTGGTAAATAATGTCGCTAAAATCATAAAAAAACCGAATATCCGGAGGTACCTCTATATGGGGGCTATACGAATTTCTGAACCTTCATACAAAAATTTTTGCTATAGGCTGTAGTACCCTTTACGAGCTTCAAATACGAAATTCAAAATAATTCTGGTAAATAATGTCGCTAAAATCATGAAAATACCGAATATCCGGAGATACCTTTGTATGGGGGCTATACGAATTTCTGAACCTTCATACAAAAATTTTTGCCATAGGCTGTAGTACTCTTTACGAGCTTCAAGTACGAAATAATTACGGTAAATAATGTCGCAAAAATCACCAAAATACCGAAAATAGGGAGGTATCGTTATATGGGGACTATACGAAGACGTGGATCTGCATACGAAATTTTCTGTCATATTACTACAATATATGAGATCTTCCAATACGAAATTTAAAACGATTCCGGTGAATAATATTGCTGAAATCATCGAGATACCGAAAATCGGGAAAATGGGGGCAATACGAAAACGCGGACCGACATGGCCCATTTACGAACTTAACCTGCCTACTGGAAATGGTTCGAAAAGTAAAGAAGCGACTTGATCGAAAACCGCGTCGCAGTGACCGAAAAATGGCTTGTGAGCTGATAATATCGCCATTCGGCATTTCGTTCGGCAAATATTGAAAAATGAGTTCGGGGTAGAGCCATTGAAATTTCAGAAAGAAAATAGAGTCAAAAGAGCTGGTTGGTCCGCTTGGCCGTTGGTCCGTTGGGCTGGTTGGTCCGCTTTGGTGAACTGCCAAATTTGGTTTTCTCCGATGAGAAATCATTCGTTGTCCAGCAAAATGATAATGTTTACTTGCCAAAGAGGTCAGATGAAAACGAGCACCTTCGTTTGGGCACCAGAACTCATGTGCCGGCCATGGTGATTGTGTGGGCCGCCATAACAGCCGATGGTTGCTCTCCGCTCGTATTAATCGACCGTGGCATCAGAATAAATGCCGAATATTATCGCAAAAATGTTCTGGAGGGTGTGTTAAAGCCTTGGGCACGCAAACATTTTTGCCGCAGACCTTGGACATTCGGACAGGACAGGACTCAGCACCATCGCACCCAGCACGCTCCAGCAAAGAATGGTTACAAAATGAGGTTCCTCGCTTCATTTCCAGCGCACAATGACCACCAAAATCAACGGATATCAATCCGTTGAACTATTGTGTCTGGAGTATTTTGGATACAAGGTTGGCACTAAAAATACCAAAATGTCGATCACCTCAAGCAAGTGCTTCGCCGGGAATCTGTCAAAATACCGCAGAGCAACATTCGGGTGAGTGTGACGGTATCATTGGCCGTTTGAAGGTCATAATTCGTACCAAAGGTGATCAATTCGAACAAATCTAAACTCATTCTAAAATTTGAAGCTATTTCCGACATTTTTTGATTTCATTTAAATAATAATAAAAAAATTAAAAAAGAAAAAATAATAAAAATTATGGCGTTTGACTTTGTTGACAAGCTTAATATACCCTCCATACTGCATGTATGTGGAAGGGCCAAAAATATCAGTCAATTATATCTGGCACTTTGCCAATAAAATTCCATGGTGATAACATCTCGTAAAATTTTAAATTATTGTCCGATAATTTTTTTGTGAAACTCCTACTCATCCAACTGTATTCCTTTATTCAAGTGCGAAAATAGACAACCTCGGCCCAGTCCTCGTACATCCCCGAAAAGTGTAAATATTAATTGTTCTCATAAAATGCAAATTTCTGTATTTTTGAAAACAAAGCATATTCGAATATGAATATTGAAAATATTGGTTCAAAATTCCTATGATATTTATATTTCTGGTTGATGTCAGCATGGAGTCATTACTCCCTTCTTTGGATAGACACATTGTTTCAGAGATCATAATAATTTTTGTGTTGTGCTGATAATATTTGTTTAATTTCTTATTCCTCTATTCCATCCAAATCAATCGGCCACATTTCAAAAAAAAAAAAAAAAAAAAAAAAAAACACAACCACCAAAACTAGACAATTGTAAGTGAATCATTCAGGATTTCTGGCTCTCCCAGTGGAAAAGGAAATTGCATCAAATTAAAAAGTTTGATTTTTTCATAATTTTATTGGGAAACTTTATTTTATTCCGTTTTACGCCATAGAACTTCAAACATGACGGAAGTGATAAAGAAAAACGAAAAGAAAAAAAAAATATCAACAAAACAAACGCTGAACAAATGCAAAGAACAACAAAACAAATGAAAAAAAAATCCTCCTTTTTTCTACGAATGATTTTTTCCACAATTTCTTCTTTTTCGAAAAAATATATAAACTTAAACAACTCAAATCATTTCTTCCTTTTTGATGCAGAACTCAAAATCCCAATAGCAGCTCACAGAGGGGGTAAAACGGAAAGTTTTTTAAAACATTTTATTTTTTTGCGTTTCTTTTTCTTTGCCTGCATTTTACTTCTTGAACAAAAAACCACTAAAAGTGTCATAATTCGATGCCCACGAGACGTCTATATCTTTGCGAATGAGAATTAGTTTGGAAGCCAAAGCCACAGGCGGAGAGCAGAACCAACCAAAATAAAAAGGAATGAATGAAAGCAACAGGAAAAACAAAACACAATAAACATTTTAAACCTATACAAGTTGCATTTAAGCTCAGCACCAACCAACCACCCATCCAACCAGCAGCATGTACCGTCAAATGGCATTGGCAACAGAAGTACACCAGCATTGGTAGCACAAGCCCACCAGCATCATTTTTAAGCATTAACTTCTAGTTTAACAAATATGACAGAAACATTCACATAGTTCGAAACTTACAAATAGATGGAGGTACGAATGAGTCTGTGTGTCTGTGTGTGCTTATGACATTTATACGAGTACGTTTGTGCACAAATGTTTACTTAAGTGCAAAACTTTACAATAACACAAAGACGGTATTGGCTGGCCGTGTTCTAGGAGGCTTGGGAAGGAATTTCGGATGAAATTCGGAAAGACATTAAAAAAAAGTAAAATAGTATCAGTCGGTTTTGCAGACAGCTGTATACCCCCAGCCATGAACTATAATTTTTCAAATTGTTGACCCTTTATGGGGCAGGTTCCAAAGCAGTTGGCCAATATTGACCAAAAAAGGAGTGGACCGACAGATCTTGTGTTAGTAGAAATAATGGGATGTGTGAAATATAAAGAGAATCTGATGCTTATTTCGGATTTTATAAACGTTTTGCTTATTCAAAACTTATACCCTTTGTGGTGGAGGTACTAGAAGGAATAGTCCGATCCCTACCGTTTAATTATAGATTCTGTTTGATAGAAATATTCAGATGCGCCAAGTCTAAATGGAATCGGATGTTAATCTCGCGTTTTATGAGATTAATCGATATCCAAAATTTCATCCTTTTGTGGGGGAGGTATCTGAAGGAGTGGAGCGATATGTTCCATCTTAACGCCATATCTCGGGTGTATAAGAATATTAGGATGTGTTAAATTTTTAGACAATCGGATTCTTACATCACATTTTATAAAATGTTATAATTATTCAAAATTGTTGTTGCTTCCCTTTCTGTGTAGAAAAAATATTTTTTTTTTTTTTTTTGATAATTTCGACCTCTTGTGGGGAAGGTACCGGAAGGAGTGGATCGATGTATTCCATCTTGGCACCTGATCAAAATTTAGACGCTCTGTGGGGGAGGTACTTGATGGAGTGGACTGATACATTCCATTTTCACACCTGGCGTAGCACGGACGCAAATATTAAGATTTGCAAAGTTGGAGCAAAATCGGATTATGGTTTCTCTTTCTGTGCAAAAAATATTTTTTTGAAAATTTCGCCAAATTTCTCCGAACTCGATCTAAGTTTGAGAATAATATTACGATGTACCAATTTTTTTATCAAATTGGATACTCTCCTGCAGAGTTATCGTGCGCACCAGCCAGACGAACGGACGGACATCGCTAGATCGACTCCAACGGATTTGGTCCAAAGAGACCTAGGGTCTAAACCCGTTATTTCGATGAGGCACGTTTTGGCCGTATCAAATGATATATACCCTCTGCAGCCATATGGATGAGGGTATAAAAACAATAAAAGAAAGCCCAAAGTCGGCCGGGGCTGACTTTATGATACCCTACACCAATTTGTATATTTAGTAAAGCTATCCATGACAAATAAACGTTATGGCTTTAAATCAGATACAATTCATACCAGAAGGAACTAATGTATGGAATTTCCCCAAAATGTTGATGGACTGAATCCATATTCTTCAAAATCCTTCTTATTTGAGCTGATATTACACTCATTAGGCACAATAAACGTGAAATCGGATGAAGATATATATGGGAGCAATATCCAAATCTAACCAATCTCTATAAAATTTAGCAAAGGTTTTCTATGCTGTATAATATCGCTCTTGTGGAGGGCACTTTATGAGTGTGAGGACTCATGTACAAAACCAGATGAATCATATATTTTGGACCTATATCTTAACCGATTTTCAACAAATCTGTTACCCTTTCATCCAAGCTGAATTCGTTCGTATATGCCAAATATATTGTTATATTTCTGAGCTATATTTGATATATGTATTTCCTGGAATATCGTTGCTAAGACAAATATATCATTCCGGATGAAAAATATACATGGGGTGAGATACAAAACTGCAACCGACCGATTTCGACAAATTTTAACAATTCAGAATGCCCTTTTGGCATAAAAGTATAAAATCTAAAAAAATCGCATAAAAAGATGCCAATAATGATGTTAATATAGGTTTTGTAGTATTTTGTGACATTTCTTTATTTTTTTCAGATTTTTTATCGCATGCTATTTATACCCTACAACACACATAGGAAAGTATATATGGATCTTCCTAGCTCGCCGAGCTGAGTCGATCTAGCTATGTATGTCCGTTCGTCCGTCTGTCCGTCTGTCCATGTTAATTTGTAATCACTCTACAGGTCGCAATTATGGCCCGATCTTCAAGAAATGGAATGGAGGTGGGGTCTGGGCCAGAATAAAACCCTATTGCTTTTGGAGATGATCGCATAATATTTAGGGGTTGAAATGGACCAAATACTGAACAATTTGTTGATTTTGCAGTTGCTCTTCAGGTCGCAGTTATAGACCAATCGACGATATTACCCGGGTAATATTAAGTGGGTGAAATAGACCATAGCATTTGTGTTAAATAAAAGTCAATTTTTTCATTGAAACGCGAATATTTTTAACCCCGTCGAAATCACAATAGATAAAGGGGTCAATTCTGACAGTTACGTAGATGCCGATAGTAAATATATCTGATATATATCGGGAAATATATACAATGTAAATATACAATGGAAGGGGATGTTAGCTAGAATGCATATATCTCAAGAATGGCTGAACTGGTTTTTACAAATTTTTGTCAATTCAGAATGCCCTCTTAAGAGGGCAGAATAAAATCTAAAAAATGTGCCAATAATGGTGTTGTTTTAGATTTTGTAGTATTTTGTGACATTTTTTTTATTTTTTCATATTTTTATCGCATGCGATTTTTGATTTGACTTATAATATTGAAGTATACATTTTGTAATTTTTTTTCACTTTACAACACGGGTTGGGGTTAATATATACAGATTGCAATTATCGTCCGATCTTCACGAAAATTTTCACAAGGGTAGGGTTAGGCTCAGAAGAGCCATTGTTTTCAAGGACGACCGCAATATATTTAGGGGTTGAAATGGACCAACCACTAAAAATGTTCCTGATTTTGCAGCCGTTATAAGATCGCAAATAGAAACCAAAGGACTCGAATTCTCGCATGTAGTTAGGGTTTAGGACAGCGGTTAGAATGGACCACTACTTTTGTGTGCAAAAAAACACCAACATTACTTACAAGTGATATCCCAAATACACAAAAGGCGAGCTTCTGGCTTTTTTATGCTGTTTTCGTTGATGAATATAGCCAAATATCGTAGTAGAGGAAATCATATATATGGGGCTAAATTTGTAGATGCATAGCGGCTTCTTGCTTTTGGAGATGATCGCAAAATATTTAGAGGTTCAAATGAACCAAAAACAGAATAAAATTCCTGATCACAAAGTTGAAGCCAATCGACACGCCTGAGAAGAGAGTTAAGGACAGGGAAGAATTCTTGCATTTTGGATGACCATTGGATTATATTCTATATTTTATATAAACCACAACAACTAAGAGCACGACGGAGTGCATAAATATTGGGCAAATGTCCCTGGTAAAAAATGCTAAGGGTAATATCTGGGCAGTGCTACGTGATATAATTTCAAAAGCGGAATCTTCCAAAATGGATTTGGACATAAGGAGGCTTCTAATATATTGTAGTGTTGTAGGGTATCACATGGTCGGCCCCGCACGACCATAGCCTTTGCTTACTTGTTTTTCAATTTGAATTAGAACAGCGGGTAGAATAGAACACAACTTTTGTGTGAAAAATGACATACATTACTTACAGGCGATATCCGAAATATACAAAAGCCGAACTTCTGGTTTCTTTATGCTGATTTCGATGACATAATTTCAAAAGCGAAATCTTCCAAAAACAATGTGGACATAAAGAGGCCTCTAAACATATTGTGGTGTTGTAGGGTATCACATGGTCGACCCCGTACGACTATAGCATTTGCTTATTGATTTTTAATGTTATTGAATGACAAAAAAATGTCGGAAATAGCATCAACTTTTAGAATAAGTTTAGGTTTGTTCGAATTGGTCACCTTTGGCATGAATTTTGGCCTTCAAACAGCAAATGAAACCGAATGTTGCTCTGCGGTGTTTTGGCCCATTCCCGGCGAAACGCTTGCTTGAGGCGATCAACACTTTGGTATTTTTTAGTGCCATTGTGCGAAGATTTTGGTTGGCATTGTGCGCTGGAAATAAAGCGATGAACCTCATTTTCTAACCATTCTTGGGTGGCGCGTGCTGAGTGCGAAGGGGCTGAGTCTTGTTGGAATGTCCAAGGTCTGCGGCCAAAATGTTTGCGTTTCCTAGGCTTTAATACACCCTCTAGAATATTTTCCCCATAATATTCGCTATTTATTTTGTAGCCACGGTACGAGCGAAGAGCGACCATCGGCTGTTATGGCGGCCAACACCATCACCATGGCCGGCGCTTGAGTTCTGGTGGTCAACCGAAGGGGCATATTTTCAGCTGATCTCTTTGGCAATTAAACACGATCATTTTGTTTGTTTACAAACTGCTGGACAACGAATGTTTTCTCACCGGAGAAAACCAAATTCGACAGTTCACCACTTTCGGCCAAGCGAAGCAACTCTTTAGCTCTTTTGAGTCTATTTTCTTTCTGTTGCGGTGTACGTTTTTGCACTTTTTGGAATTTCAATGGCTTTACCCCGAGGTCATTTTTCAATATTTGCCGAATTGAATATTGCGATATGTTCAGCTCACGAGCCATTTTTCGGCCACTGCGACGCGAGTTTCGATCAAGTCGCTTCTTTACTTTTCGAACCAAGCTGATGTTGCTGTTTTCTTTCGTCCACTTTCTTGACGTCGGCATACGCTACCAGTATCAGAGTAACGAGCAATGGAACGAGACACAAAAGATTTATTCATATTTAAATGCTGGAGTGCTATAACGATAACCACTTGTGGTTTTCCAACCAAATGTAAAGAAATCACACTATCACGCTTGAATTCCATCACGAATAACTTTTTTTCTAGAAAATTCTCACCAAAATGATTTTGTACGCTTGTAGACAATATAATGAGTTGCCACTGGAATAAGTTTAACAGCTGTCGGACGAGTGGCTTAGAAATGACAGCAGTCTGAAGTTGGCTGCAGTTTTTTCATCCCACCCTGCATTTGTAATACCCATTTGCAAAACCACTTCTTTATCACAAACCTATCATTAACAAAGATTCCAATACCTAATTTCAAAATTCCAGCATCATCCCTTCAACCTTAACCAAAATGTGTCAAATTTTGTACCATTTAGCACAGTTCAGTACATATTTCCAAGACCACCTTCATGTATCAAACTTTCTGTCCAATCATGATTCCTTTTAATTTTTTTTTTTTTTTTTTTTTTTGATATCCGTTCACACCATTTTAGAAGAATACTACCTTTTCAGAAGTTTTCGTATCTATCAGTGACACTCATTTGAAATTTTAGAATTCATGCTCATTCCAATACAGAGTATTCAATTTTTAGTACATATTAGTACTTGTCGTACCCTTTTAGTACGAATTTACAAAAACGCAGCACCAAGACAGACTCTTGTGCAAAATTCTAGCATCATCCGTTTGTCCTTGGCGTTGATTCATAACAGTACTTCCTGATATTCGGTATTTTGATCATTTGATCCACAGAAATGTCAAGGTCACATTGTCGCAAAATATTAAAGGAGTTGAAATTGACCAAAAACTGAAAATTTTCCTGAATTTGCAGTTCCTCTACAGATCACAACTTAAGACCAATCCACACGGAATTTCGCATGAGGTAAGACTTTAAGAAAGGGCAGATGTCCAATATTGTTGGTTGCCAACATTAAAACACGATTTTCCTGTTTAAAAAAAATTGCAAATTTGTCACTGACAAATATACGTCGATCACTTAAAATGCCAAATACAACATTTTTTGGGTCATAGATAGAAACCATATAAAATGGTTTTTGCTTGTCTAATATAAAATTCAAAAAATAAAAATGATAAATTACAATCCACAACATGCGAAGAAATCGGGAAAAAAATTCCGAGAATGAATTTGAATTTTTTTTCCACAACCGAACATTTTGCCCTCGTTTCCTAATCCCACGCCACCATCTAAATCGTTATTACCGATGGAATAAATACGATTCGTGGCTTAGAGTAGTGTGGTCGTTTGTTGCGTGCGTCGTACGTTACACGTTGCAGAGTATCGTCGAATCTTAAAGCAAAGTTTCTTTTGTCATTCCCATTATAGTTTTGACTTGAAGTTGCCGAAGTTGGCTCACTCTCTTCTACTACCATTGGCTGCAATGCACAACTTCAAACCTGGCTGGCAGAAGAATAAAAGTTTGATATTGGTTATCCAATGTTGCAACACAATGCGGTGTCGTTTTGCAGGCGCCTGGGAATGTCGAATGCTAACAACAGCTGCAGTATGGTGGTTATCCCTCTTTTATACGAAGATTTAAAGGAATGACAGCAGGAGCATTCCTTCGTTGAGGTAATTTTAGGAATATTTTAAATAATTTGCAGTCTTCAACTAAATTTGGTCATTAAAGATATATAAAAACTTTGAAAACGAAATGGCCTTTTGAATATATACAATTGTTCTTTATATAAATAAGTGAAAGTAACAAAAAATTCCACGAACAAACAAGTAAAATACAACTGTTAATTTCCTCCACCATTTTGAAGGAACTTGAAAAAAATACAAAAAAAAAAAAAAAAAAAAAAAAAATGGCGAAAAATACCACTCGAAGGAAAACTATGGTGGCTATACGAAGACGTGGTCCTGCATAAGTAATTTTTTGTCATCGGTTGTAGTACCTATAACGACGGTTGTAGCACCTATAACCTATAACGAACTTTAAATACGAAATATTGAACAATTCCGGTGATGTTGCTAATATCATCAGAATACTTAATCAAGGGAGTTGCTGTTATATGTGAGCTATATGAGGACATAGACAATTTCCCGTCATAGGTTTCAATGCCTTGAAATACGAAATTTTAAACAATTTCGGTGAATAACCTCCCTAAAATCATCAAAATGCCGAATATCGGGAGGTATCGTTATATGGGGGCTGTACGAAGACGTGGATCTGCATGCGCAATTTTTATTTTTACAGGCTGTAGTTTCCATTACGAACTTTAAATACGATCTTTTCGGTCATAACCCCTACAATAAAGTGGGGATTATGTCCGTTGTGGATTATCCGTTGTGGAAATATTAAATGTAGTAAGCTTGGGTTCGCGTTAGCTGGTACGGGACCCAGCAGAAAAAATATCAAGCCTGGGCAAAGGCCAGATTCTTACAAAATTACATAAATTCAGAAAACTTTGGTTCGCGCTAGCCAGCGCGGGACATACTTAGAGAAAATAGTTTCAAGAGGCGGCCGAAGGCCGCCTACCTACAAAATATTTAAAATTCAAAAAAACTTTGGTTCGCATTAGCCGGACATACCCAAAGTAAAAAATCTCGACAATTCTCTTCCAGGGGGTAAAGTACTCAGATGATACTATACGATATCGTGAACCTATTTAGACAATTATCTTCCTTGGAGGTTAAAGAACTCCTTGTGGGATTTTCAGACAATTCCATTGAAAAATGTGGCTAAAATCATCAAAATACCGAATATCGGGAAGTGCCGTTGTATGGAGGAATGTGAACCGATATAGCCCATCTTCGAACTTGACATGCCAAAAGACAAAAGACAGATCGGTCCAAAATTTTAGCTTCTTATCTTAATTTGTTTCGACTCTAGCGTGATTACAATAGACGGGTCGACCGGCGGAAGGACAGGGCAAAATCGGCTTAACATTTTACGCTGATCAAGAATATTTCTACTTTGTTGGGTCTAAAAATATTATTTCGATGTGTTACAAACCGAATGACGAACTTAATATACCCTCCATACTAAGTACCAAAGTACCTGTTTATAATGAGTCGGTATTGTAATGAGAGGAATATATCAAAACGTAGAATTATTGTATACCATCTGTCATATGCGGCCAAAATATGCCTCATTAAAATAACTTTATCATTTATTGACATTTATACAACTAAGTTTATGTTGATTATTTTGAAAAAAAAATATATATATTTATTTCGATGAGTTTCAAACGAATTAATAAACAAACCTGAAGGGCTTCAAAATCATTATCATATTATAGTAAATTTTCTCGAAAGCCTAAAAGTATGCAAGGTTTGAAATATTCAAACGATTACAGTAATCGCCAACACAAAGTCCATTTGTATAACAGTTACTTATCACAAGAAGCAATGATCAACATTAAAGTTGAAACCATTGAACACAAAATTACAAAATGAATACATTTTTACAAATATATGGACAATAACAATAAGGATGCTGACAAATTTGAGCAATACCTTCAAAATTTTCAGAATGCATCTGAGTAAAATACAGGCAAAAAGGACTTGTCCGATATGAAAGTGTCGGTGAATAATATAGGGTTTTGGTCTTGGAATTTTTGGTGTGTAGTTGTGTGATAAGTCTGAATTATTTGATATTCGTAAATTTAAGAGTGCCATAATTTTTAAAAGTACTAAATTTTCTACCATTTTGTATTATCTGACCGCAAAGAGCTAAAACCCTTACATAAGTTGTTATACCCTACAGAGTCAGGGTATTATGCCTTTGTGCATTTGTTTGTAACATAGAGAAGGAAGCGGAAACAGAGTTCCTTTTGATGCATAGAATTACATTCTAAGTCGATTTATGCATGTCTGTCCATGTATTTTTGTAAACAAAGTACAGGTCGCATTTATTGTCCGATTGAGAAATGTTGCACAAACCATTTGTTTTTGCAAAAGGACGAACCCTATTGGAATTGGAGATAATCGGTGAAAATTGAGATATAGCTTCCACATATATTCGTCCGATTAGCCTTTTAATGGGCACCAAATGCGCAATAGTAGTCCAATAGGACTAATCCAATCTAATTTGATATTTTTGTCCTCCACAGCCGTAATATGCACTCTGTAACAACGAACTATACCAAATATGGCCTTTGACAAATTTTAACGAGATCGGTTCAGATTTAGATATAACTCCCATATATATCTTTATCCGATTTCAAGTTTATTGGGTACCAAATGGTTAGTATAAATTGGATGGACTTTGAAGTATACGAACACATTTATTCTGGACAAAATCGGAGTCATTTTTAAATAACTCGTGGGGAAAATATTCCAGACAAAAAACAAGTCTGGGTATTTCTTGCCTTACCTCCTGGTAAACATTACCATCTTTCTCCACTAATAAACAAACGTTGATTTTATTAAAAAAAAAGAAAAACAACAATAATGTGTCTCACACCCGTAAAATGATCTCCACAACAACGATATTTGGTATCAAATATCAATTTCAAAATAGAAAAACATCTGCGTAATTTTATAGAGATAGGTTCAGATTTGTATGTGGCTCCCATATATATCTTCATACGATTTTACGTTTACTGTGCCTAAAAATATAATATCAGCTCAAATAGGATGGATTTTTATTATTATTGGTTCAGACACAAATGCCTCCGTCAAATTTAGTAGAAATTGATTCAGAGGAGGATATATCTCCCAAGAAGGTTTTAATTCTCCACAAAAACGTTTATTCATTATGGATAGCTCTACTAAATATACAAAGTAGTGTCTAGTCTTTTTTCTGGCATCAATGTAGGCACTCGGTAAAAAAAAAATCAAGCTTAGGAAGTAGCGTTGATGTAAGAAGGAGTTTTTGTACTAAATATTAGAAATGTGTACAATAAGTGAGAAAAAGTGCTAAAAGTTAGTTAAGAAAACTAGTAGGGTAATAATAATGAGAGAAATCCAGAGAGACGTATTACAACATGTACGAAAAGTACTAAATGGTTCTAAGTTGTGTATATGCGTAAAATAGAGCTAATCTTATGGATGATGATAAATATGGGTTAGACAGTTGAAAGTTTGTGGATAAACGTGCTATATAATGTACCAAAAGGACTTGAATGAAAAATAGTCCTATGAAAATGTTACAACATTAGACTCATAATGGGGAAACGGTCGATATTATGTTTTTAATCAACGTTGCTTAAATTCAGGATGTGGGAGCTATATTCAAATTTGAAACAAACCAATCGCCCAAAAGTTCATCTTGGCCGGACTATGAATAGTTTGTCAATAAAACACATTGGCCCCCAATTTGTATCCTCCGCTATAATATTGTTTTGCAATTATTGTCTTGTTCTATTGATAACCCTTGATACTTTAAAATTACTCAGAAATATAGCGTAAACAAATGCCAGTCAGAGATGATAAGATTCAATACTATTATATGTTTCAGTTTAGAAAATGTGTACCGATGCAATGCTATAGCTAAATATATTGAAAGAAATAAAAATATAATTTGGGACACAGATAACATAGTGCAGCAGTACTAACGAAGGTTATCGCAAATCAGCATCAATGCAATTTTCTATTGGTATCGAATTCATTTTTATACCCTCCACCACAACATGGAAGGTAACTTAAGTTTGTCGTTCCGTTTTTATCTCATTAAAATAAAGTCAAATAAATTGAATTTAATGGAGAAATAAAGTTGAAACTGTGCACTGTACTGCAGTCAGTTGATATTTTAAAATAATAAATTTTATCAAAAAGATACATTTCATTTTTATTGTTGGTAAAAATATTGAGATGTACAAAACCTAAAGACAATTGTATTCTTATTTCTCATTTTATAGGAGTTATAATTACTCAAAATTTTGAGCCTTTGTAGGGGAGGTAACAGATGTAGAAGTAGGCGGATATATTCCATCTCCATAATAGATCTTGTGTTTTTCGAAATATTAGAATGTGCTGCGTTTGAATAGAGTGGGATGCTAATTTCGACTTTTATAAGCATCATGGTTATTCAAAATTTTGACCCGTTGTGGGAGAGGTACCAGGAGGAGTGATCCGTTCTATCCGTCCTTGATACCAGATTTTGTATGGGAAATAGATAAAGACAAATTTTCAGATGGGTGAAATTTTAAGACATGGGACCCTTATTTCACATTTTACAGGAGAGGCGATTATTCAAAACGTATACCCATTGTGGAGAAGGTACCTAATGGAGTAAACCGATATGTTCCATCTCCACACTACATCTTGTATTGATAAAAATATTGATATGTGAAAAACTCAAGACAATTTGTCCCTTGGTTCACATTTTATAAGGGTTATACGAGTAACTATTCAAAATGTTGACCCTTTATAGGAGAGGTACTTAATAGAGTGGGTCGATATATTCTATTTTCGTACCTGACCTAACACTGGTAAAAATATTAAAAATTGAAAAGTTTGTTTAATACTTGATGATCCTCCGGTGAAAATTTTGACGTTTTGTGGGGGAGGTACCAGAAGAAGTAGATCGATATTGTCCGAACTCGATCTGTGTTTGATAATAATATTACGATCTGCCAAGTTTGGATGCTCCATTCGAGAGTTATCGTGTGCACCAGCCAGACAGACGGACGGATGAACGGACACCACTAGCCCGACTCCATATATTCTGAAACGGATTTGGTCCAAACCGCGATTGCGATTATATATCGTTTGATATATATCCTCTGTAGGCATATGGATGGGGGTTTAAAAATCATCTACACCAACAACGAAACTCATATCATAGTGCAAATTTCGGATCACTCATCAGATCAGCTCATCTTGGAAGAGAAATAACCAAAAAAAAAAACATTTTTATTACAAAAATATTTTTCATTTCGAATTTTCATAGAACAAGAATACAGTCCCGGGTCTTTCGTATTGACATAGCCCCGAAGTAATGAACTGCCCAATTTCAGGTATTTTTATAAGTTTAACCATATATATTTTTTTTTCAAAGTCCTACCTAATATCCGGCCAACCGAACACAATTACTGTCCTTCCTCATTATGGTAAAGTCGATTTCATCAAATAAAAGAAAGGAAGATTTGTAAAAGATATTTAGTTTTTCCAAATGTTACCGACTTCAGTTCCAAAAATTAATTTTTATACCCTACACCACAAGGTGGTCAGGGTATTATGTCTTTGTGCATTTGTTTGTAACAGGCAAAAGGAAACGAGATAGACCCATAGTTCCTTTTGATGATCTGCATAGAATCACTTTCTGAGTTGATTTATGCATGTCAGTCCGTTTGACCGTCCGTCCGTCCATCCGTCCGTCCGTCTGTCCATGTATTCTTGTGAACAAAGTACAGTTCGCATTTATTGTCCTATGCAGATGAAATTTTGCAAACAACATTTGTTTGGCCCAAGGACGAACCCTATTGAAATTGGAGATAATCGGTAAAAATTTAGATATAGCTCCCATATATATCTTCGTCCGATTTGCCTTTTATTGTGCACCAAACGTGTAATATCAATCCGAATAGTATGGAATTTTGAACATACAACCAAATTAGGCCTGTAAATAAGTATGCCAAATTTTAACGAAATCGGTCTAGATATAGCTATAGCTCCCATGTATATTGTTCATCCGATTTATTATTTTTGTCCTCCACAGCCGTAATATGCACTCCGTAACAACGATATTCAGGGAAATATATCAAATACAGCTCAGAAATATCTTTGCCAAATTTTATCGAGATCGGTTCAGATTTGTATATAGTTCCCATATATATTTTTATCCGATTTCAAATCAATTTCGCACCAAATGGGCAATACAAGTCCGAATTTAAAAGATACAAATGCTTCGGCATATTTAGTCCTTTGAATTTTAAATTATAATTATAATCATAGCATGTATGATTGAATTCTCCCATAAAAACTTTTAATTATTAAGTGGAGCTCAACTAAATTAGCAAAGTGGTGTAGGGTATCATAAAATCGGCCCCGCCTGACTTTAGGACTTTCTTTACTGGTTTTTAATTAGTTTTTGTTCAACTTTAAAAAAATGCAATCGATTCATAAAAATGCATCTGCTCCAGTTTTGTGGTGAAAAACTTCGAAGGCAAACGTCGGGTATTAGGTATGGTTGCAGGAGAAAGAATAATAAAATCTCATTTAAGGGCTGTCAAAGTACTTATTACCTTCTAAAATATTAATTTAAAATAAATTTTTTTGTAAAATTGTAAACAATACATGTCATTGTATTGTTTTGCGTGAATTTTTGAAAACAACAAAAAATCATTCACCTCAGCTCACAGTGACATCATTTACGGCTGGATGGTGGAGAAATCCCAGCAAGCTATGTTTGCGTATTTTTCTTTTCCAAAAAACCAGTCTTCTAAAATAAATATGTACAAATGTTATTATTTCATGTTCAAGTACAAAAAAAAAAAAAAAACACACACACACAAATAAATAAACAAACGAGTGCCGTCGATGTGTGACATTCAATCTTACTTACTGCCAGGCTGCCTCACAATATTTCGAACACTGCAGGCGGATTATTCAAGTCACGAATAATCTATAAATCCGAAAATTAACAAATTTTGCTAGAATTTGTTTACCTTTTGTTTTTGTTGCTGTTATTGTTGTTCTGATTTTAATTTGTTTGCAGGGCATGAGTAATAGCAAGTTTTATTCCAGACGACTTAAGAAACGATTTATTTAAAATTAATTGCTGGCTTTATCGATTGTTTCCATATCCATTGATATATCGACACGGAAGCCGTGAGAGTTGTTTTCATTACTTTTTTTGTTTGTTACAAAATTAAACGTCAGATCGGTGTTATGAAACAAGCTTGTACATGTACAGTTAATATAAATGGCTAATAAATATTAAATATGACGCAAACTGACGACATAATACAAAAGTCTTCAATTACACTGTCCAGCAAATTTGATGGAAGTTTTTGGTGCATAAATTTCAGGTTTTGGAACAGAGCATTTATTTAATAAAAATGTCACCTAGTCGAATTTTTTTTTTGGCTTTTCACCGAAACCACGTTGACATGCTCCCTTGGCGGGTATACCCGCTGTAGCCATGTGGCTAAGGGTATGAATATCACAAAGGGTAACAAAAATATTCACACTTTTATATCCTCAGCCATCTGGCTATAGAGGGTATATATTGGTTGATAGGGGTTAAAGTTACCGCATCGAAATAACTCTTTTAAAGCCAAGGTCTCTTTGGACCAAATCCGTTTCATAACATTTGAAGTTAATCTAGAGATGCCCGTCCGTCTGTCTGGCTGGTAGGCTATTGCGCACGATTATTCTCGAAGGGAGTAGACGATTATTATTATCAAACTTAGATCGATCGAGTTCTGAGATGGGATGTACCTCCCCCACAAAAGGTCAACATTTTCACAGAAAATAATTTGCCGTATAGAACATGAAAGAATCATTCGAAAGGAAGAAACTTGGCAAATCGCAATATTTGTATCAGTGCTATGTCAGGTGCGAAAATGGACAATACTGGTCCATTCCATCATGTACCTCTCACACAGGGGGGTCAACATTTTAATTAATTATAACTCTTATAAAATACGAAATAGGTATCCGATTCTCTACAAATTTTGAACATCACAATATTTCTACTAACACAATATCTGGTGTGGAGATGTAGTACATCAGCCCCATCCTTCTGGTACCTCCACCATAACAAGTCAAAATTTTGAATAATTACATCTCTTAGAAAATGCAAAATAAACATCAGATTCTCTTCAATTTTTACACATCCGAACATTTTTGATAACACAAGATATAGTGTATATATCAGTTTACTCCTTCTGGTACCTCCCCCAAAAAAGGTCGAAATTTTTGAAAAATATTTTACTGCACAGAAAGATAATCCAATTTGGCCCTACTAATCCCAATGTTTACATCAGTGCTAGTTCAGGTGCGAAAATGGACAATACCGGTCCAACCCATCAAGTACCTCCCCCACAAAGGGTAAAAACTCTGCGATTTAAAAGTCCGATTCTCCTCAAATTTTACAAATCTTAATGTTTCTCTTAACACAAGATCTGGTGTGAAGATGATAGATATCACCCTATCCCTTTTGGTACCTCCCCAACAACAAGTCACAGTATTCAATACTTATATCGCTCATAACTTGCAAAACAAATTAGCGATCCCTTTCAAACTTAGTATATATTAATATTTCCTATTTTTATACCCTCCACCATACATAGTATGGAGGGTATATTAAGTTCATCATTCCGTCATTGTAACTCATCGAAATAATCATTTTAGACCCAACAAAGTATATATATTCTTGACCAGCCTAAAATTTTAAGATGATTTAGCCATGTCCGTCCGTCTGTTGTTATCACGCTACAGTCTAAACAAATTAAGATAGGAAGCTACAATTTTGCACAGATCCCTGTTTTGCCTGCAGGCAGGTCAAGTTCGAAGATGGGCTATATAGGTTCACGATATCGTATAGCCCCCATATAACGGTATCCTCTGATATTCGGTATTTTGATGATTTTTCAACGGAATTGTCTGATAATCCACACAAGGAGTTCCTTGTAGGTACTTTATCCCTTGGAAGAGAATTATCTATATAGGTCCACGGTATATATATATCGGTACCCTCCGATATTCAGTATTTTGATGATTTTAGCCACATTTTCTAATGAAATGGTCTAAAATCCACACAAGAAGTTCCTTATCCCTTGAAAGAGAATTATCTATATAAGTCCACGATATCGTATAGCCCCCATATAACGGTACCCCCCGACATTCGGTATTTTGATGATTTTACCCACGCTTTTCAACGGAATTGTATGAAAATCCACACAAGGAGTACCTTGTGGGTACTTTATACCTCGGAAGAGAATTATCTATATAGGTCCACGATATCGTATAGCCCCCATATTACGGTAGCCCCGATATTCGGTTTTTTTTTTTTTTTGAAAATTTTTTAATTCTTTCCAAATGGTGGAGGGTATTCAAAGTTCGGCCCGGCCAAACTTACTGCTTTTTTACTTTTTTTTTTTTTTCACTTACGTCATATCATATTTTAATGCAATTTTTCTATTTTTATTATTTTTTTTCTAGAAAACCACGATTCCGAATTGGTGAGAATTGTTAGAATCAGCCCAGCCTTTCTTGAGTTATAAACAGCCTAACTAATGCGTTATCTCAGATATCAACATCGCTGTAATGGTCAGAAGTGGAAAAGGAATATTCACGGTTTAATGGAAATGTTTGTATTTTGTTACATATCAGTTTTACCCACTAATTATTATTCGATGACCATACACATTGGTTGGCTTCTGCCCTCCTACAATCGTGACAAGAAATTTTTCTGTTTTGGTCCCTTTCAAGCCCAAAATATTTTGTTATAGTTCCCAAAAATAAAAGGCTTATATTCCACCTCAACCCATTTTTGTGCAAAATTTAGTGAGAATCAGGTCATTATTGCGACCTGTAGCGTAATTACAATTTATCATGGAGCCAATAGATACGCCTGAGAAGAGAGTTAAGGACCGGGGAGAATTCTAGCATTTTGGATGACTGTTGGATTATATTTTGCTGTAAAATAGATCACAACAACTAACAGCACGACGGAGTGCGTAAATATTGGGCAAATGCCCCATGTCAAAATGCTAAGGGTAATATCTTGGTAGTGCTCCGTGACATAATTTCAAAAGCGAAATCTTCCTAAATGGATTTGGACACAAGGTGGCTTCTAGCATATTGTAGTGTTGTAGGATATCATGGTATGGTCGGCCCCGACCGACTATAGCCTTTGCTTACTTGCACTTTTTTTAATTTTTTGAGTTTTCACATTCTAACGCTTACTTCTCTTCTGTTCTCAACTGGGTAATACAGCAAAACAAATAGATTATTATTTTTAATTAAATTTCACACTGGACAATACACAAAGGCTATTTGAAATTATTTTCTAATTATTTCAACGCAATAATTTTGTGTAATAAAATAATGAAGTATGATAATTTTAAACAATTATTAAAAACAATCTAATTGACTTATTGTGATACAAAAAAAAAAATAATCATAATCTCAATTGAAATAGTGATTTCATTTCATTCAACAATTAATCTAAATAATTATCAACGTGACAAAAAAAAAAAAAAAAAAAAAAAAAAAAAAAAAAAAAAAAAACAGAAGCACAAAACAAAATCTGCAACAATAACAACAGCAGCAAATAAATAGAATGTGATAATATAGCGGCTACTGTGAAAATATGAATCTCACAAATTGTTTACAAATCTATTAAATATATCAAATGTTTGTGCTATAACTACGTATAATTATAAAAATAATTTAAAAAAATAGTTCGTTATGCACCCTACCTTATTTAAAATATTCCTATACTCATCCAAAAATGATATTAAAAAAATTATTCAAAACTAGTTAAGTTTTGTTTTTAATAATTTTATTTATTTATTTATTTTTTTACTTAATATTTCTTTTATTTTTCAAATATCCACTCTTTATGTTTTTTATACAAATATTTGATTTCCATTTTTATTTTGGTGTTATTTAACTAATTATGAATTGTAAAATAATTAAAAAAAAAAAAAACATAATTCTGTTTTGGTCAACCACGAGCAACAATTTTAAACCGGCTGCCAAATAGCTACTGTTTACTATCTCTCATCTACACTCGAAAATGTTATTTTCTTAGATCAAGGTCAACATGTTATTGTATAGAAGTGTTCTCACTAACTAAAACTAAACACTTTCGCATGCAATATCTCTGCCAGTTTTAATATTCAGGAGATTTCCAGCAAAGTTAACAAAATCATAGGCTATGGAATCAACCCCGCCTAGCATTAAATTAAAAACAATGACTTTGTCGCTGCTGCTATGTCTTACTTTAAATTTATATTCACACTGAATACACGCTTAGAATACAAGCGAATAGCAATAACAAATGATTTATTGTGGCAGAATGCATTGTTTATATCTTTTAATGTCTTATTTAAAGATTATCAAGTAAGTGCAAATCTATTGGAGACTTAAAGTTCGGTGACATCGAACTTTTTATGCCCTATATACAGGGTGAGATGAAAAAACTGCAACCAGTTACAGCTCATTATATTGTTTACAAGCGTACCAAAGCATTTCGGTGAGAATTTTCCAAAAAAAAAAATTATTCGTGAATTCAAGCGGATTTCTTTATATTTGGCTGGAAAACCACAAGTGGCTATCGTTAGAGTCCTCCAGCATTTAAATGTGATTAAATCTTTTGTGTCTCGTAGCATCGCTCGTTACCGTGATACTGGCAGCGTAGCTCGATGTCAAGGAAGTGGACGGAAGAAAACAGCAATATCAGCAGAAATGGTTCGAAAAGTAAAGACGCGACTTGATGGGAACCAGCGTAGCAGTGGCCGAAAAATGGCTAGTGAGCTGAAGATATCGCAATATTCCATTCAGCAAATATTGAAAAATGAGCTCGGGGTAAGGCCATTAAAATTCCAAAATGTACAAGAACTTACACCGCAACAGAAAGAAAATAGACTCAAAAGAGCTAAAGAGTTGCTTTGCTTGGCCAAAAGTGGTGAACTGCCGAATTGGGTTTTCTCCGATGAGAAGACATTCGTTGTCCAGCAGTTTGTAAACAAACCAAATTATCGTGCTTGCTTGCCGAAGAGGTCAGCTGAAAATGTGCATCTTCGGTTGGCCACCAAAACTCAAGCGCCGGCCATGGTGATGTTGTGGGCCGCCGATGGTCTCTCACCGCTCGTATTAATCGACCGTGGCATCAGAATAAATGCCGAATATTATCGCGAAAATATTTTGTAGGGTGTATTAAAGCTTTGGGCACGCAAACATTTTGGCCGCAGATTTTGGACATTCCAACAGGACTTAGACACTTAGCACGCGCCCCCAATAATGGTTACAAAGTGAAGTTCCTCGTTTCATTTCCATCGCACAATGGCCACCAAAATCTCCGGATACCAATCCGTTGGACTTTTGTTTTTGAAGTATTTTGGAAAGCAAGGTTGGCACTCAAAAATACCAAAGTGTTGATTTCATCAAGCAAGCGCTTCGCCGGTAATGGACCAAAATACCGCAGAGCAACATTCGGGCAGCGTGTGACGATTTCATTGGCCGTTTAAAGGCCATAATTCGTGCCAAAGGTGACCAATTCGAACAAATCTAAACTTATTCTAAAATTTGATGCAATTTCCGACATTTTTTGCTTTAATTGAATAAAATTTAAAATTATGGCGTTTGATTTTGTTGCAGTTTTTTATCTCACCATGTATTTGCATACATATTGTCAAAAAAAAAATCGAAAAAAAATCCTAAAGCAACATAAAATCCCGGAACCTCTAATATTTGTAATATTAAATATATTATTTATTTTGTTTTTTAAGAATTATTTCTTTTTTGATAAAATTTATCTCTCTTCTATCTCCACCCCAAAGAAACCAAATACAAAATTTTCGAAAAAAAGTCATATTTCCAAATGGGCTGAACTAAAAAAATAGCTATAACCTCTTGTGAGACCAACTCCCTCACAGTGCCATTAAATTGTACAGTGTCTCAAATATAGGTACGTATGTACTTATTCTGATTGTTTCTTTGTATGTAAAAAAATTTACGATGTGAAACCGGTTATTTTAAGTTTTCTGTATGCATTCATTATTCACTTCTGCCGTGTTTTGATTGTCAATCATATAATTTATTTGTTAAACAGTCAACTCTGACTATATGTAATTTATTGGTTCTTAATATTTATATAGCAAAATATCAACATTAATTTTGAAGCCATCCTTGGCTGACTTAGACTTATGGCTTAATAGGTTACGGCCCAATAAACCCCAAAAGGATTTTAAATCCTACATCACTTTGGACGAAATCTAGTTGGTTCACACGATGAATATCGTAGGGACTATTTGATTGGATTCAAACTAGACACATCGTAATATATATTATAATTTGATAGAATTCGACAATGGGAGGGAACTCCCAGAAACAGCCCTCTGGTGCATCCCTTAATAAAATTTAAAGAGAAAAACAGTTAAGAAAATAAAAAAGTCAGTCGGAGTGACTACTGTACCAAATATAATAACTATATTGTGTATTGTATGGCTTTCAGAGGACTTGACCATTTGGTGCACAATAAACGTTATATAGGATAAAAAATTTGGCAGAGGTATTTCTGAGCTGTGGGAGTGCATATTAGGTATTTGGGGTGCATATTACGAATTTTAAAGGACTTAAACACCAAGTGGGATGAAACACATATATTGAAGCTATATTTGAAGCAATTTTTACCAAATTTATATGTACTTCTATGCTATAGTTGGTCGATATAAATCTGATTCGCTTATAAAAAATATCAATAAGGTTCGACTTTGGACCAAACAGATGATCTGCGCATAATTTAATTTCACAATTATGGCTACCTATACTTTCCTTAGAAAAATACATGTATAGGTGGACGGAACGACTCATATCTGTCCAAACTTAGGTCAGGTCAGGTGCGAAAAGTAAACAAGTATAATATAACTTTTAATACCCTCCATCATTTAAGAAAATTATCAGGATTGAATATTGGGTTCACTTCCATTTGTATACCCTCCACCTTGGAAAGGAGGGTATATGAACTTTGTCATTTCGTAGTTTGTAGCATCCCTAAATATTCGTCGTAGAATAAAATTCTAAGTCGATTTAACGATGTCCGTCTGTCTGTTGAAATCACGATACAGCCCACATTATTTGACGTAGAGCAGAACATTTGTATTGTGCTTTGGGATAGCCCCCATATAACGGTACCTGCCGATATTCGGTATTTTGATGATTTTTGCCACATTTTTTCACGATTTTTTTTTAAAAATTGGTATTTGCGGGTCATAATGGATTCTAGCTCGCATGGCGAAATATTGTATGTATAGGTCCACGTTTTGGTATAGTCCCCATATAACGGTACCTGCCGATATTCGATATCTTGATAAAAATTGGTATTTATAGTCCATAGTGAGTTCTAGCCCGGTGGCAGAACATTGAATATTTAGTTCCACGTTTTTCTATAGCGCACATATAACGATACCCACCGATATTCGGTATTTTGATAATTCTAGTCCTATTTACCCAAGAAATTGTTTCGCATTTGGTATTTTAGAAGATTGTATAGATGACAATACCTAAAGTATAAAATTTTCTATAGAGGTTCCCATTTTGCTACGTTCCCATATAACGGCCTCACTTACTTTATGGTTTTTGGTTAATGTTGCTGAAATCACAAAAATTCCAAGTATTTTGAGGTACCGCTATATGGGTTATATCAGCAATCATGGACCTATTCCAGCAGTTTCCGTTAAAAATCTCCGAAATCCGTTGAAAATGTTGGTGAAATCTTTGAAATAACTAATATCCGAAAGTAAAGATATGTAGGGGCTATAGTAAAAAATTTACCCATATTAAAAATGTTCTGCCACCGGAGCTAAAACGCGTAACGAACTCTGTACTAAATTTAAAATATGGAAATATGTCATCATTAATATACCTATCTGGAGAACCGCCAAATACAAAAAATCTGTACCAATTTTAATATAACTTGCAAATTTATTTTGGAACCGAATTTCGTCACTATCTACGAATTTAATTGGAACCGGACATCCATGTCGGCCGAAAATATATATGAGAGCTACATACAAATCTGATCTGATTCCGTAACTCATTTTTTAAAAGGTCTTCCAGAATGAATTCTTCGATTATTATAAATATGTAAAAGCTCTTCGGCAATACCTCGAGATTTTTAAAAAGTATTTTGTCGAAAAATAATAAATTCTTTAACAAAATTTTTCAAGGACTTCATGTAAAAAATCGGGAGAATGTCCTGGCTTTTCATATATATATTTTATGTGCTTACACGTAAATAGATATGTAATGGACCACATCATGAGGACATTATCTATTTGCAAATCGACTGACATTTCCTAACTTATTATGTCCTTCCCCATGTTTGAATTACTAAAAAATATTTTTTTTAGCTCACTTCAATTCCCTATAGATTTTACTGTTATGCGGTATTGCCTGTTGCGATTTCATTTAGGCATTCCATTGTTGTTTGCGTTAAAAGTCAACCGTGTAACGAATCTTGCAAAACAAAGGCTGATACAGGCATTGCTTTGTTAAGTTGTTAATAGCATGGGCCCTTCCTTCCCTATTTAAAAAATAATTGATTGCCGCTGAAAGTTTTTTGCGTTCTGTTTTATATTTCCAAAACCGGTTATTCCAGATGCCGATGTCAGGTGCAATGCTCAATGCATACAAATGCCAATGAGGGTAAACAACATTATTTGCCAACTAATTGTCATTGTTATCTCTTCTCGTACACATTTCTTCGTTATACTTAACCTTTATTGGTATCCCTGATTTGGAGAACGCAACACACACACACACTTATACACAATAATTCTTGTTTTTTTTTCTTCATTTTATTTATACCAATTACACAAAAGAAGAGAATTGAAAAAATAATAAAAAACTAAACTAACAAAATAACAAATTACACCTTGTTACGGCACCGATTTCTGTAATCCATCACTTGGCCACCAGGACAATCACGCCCCTGATACTGCAAAAGGAAACGATCGTCAAAACCCTCGGGTACGGGTGGTGTTTGATTATGCTCACCTGTGCTGGATTTCGAGGCATCATCGTGACCAGGTATGGGGGCCAATGGCACCTTTTCGGTACTTGTTACAACGGCAGCGGCGGGAGCAGATGCGGCCTCATCACCATGTTTCTCATCGCTGTCGGTGAGTTTGTGTTTCACCTCATCGTATTTCTGGGCCACGGTACTGCCGAATTCCTTGGCCTTGGTGGCCACTGTGTCGGCATAGGGTTTCAGGGTGCAGCCGGCATTTTTAAACCAAGCCGTAACTTGTCCATCTTTTTCCGGATCGCCACAATCTTTTTTCTCATCCTCGGCTTTGGTGGCGGACAACAAAATCAAAGCCAAAAATGTCCAAACAATCAAGGATTTCATGATGAAGAGTATTGATACTTTACACGAATATGGATAAAGCGCGGTTTTAATAAAAATCGATGTTTCTCCACTAAAGAGCTTTGAATAACTAAACTTTGTTGTTCGCTATTCTGATCTGTTTGGCCAAACGGACTGCTGTTGTTGTTAAAAAAAAGAAAAACCAAAAGCTGTGATTTGTTGTTGAGTTGCTCTCTCTCTTTCTCAGTCTCTCAAAACTCTGTTGAAAAAGCAGTTAAATAAATAGAGAACAGTGTAGCCATTTTGGGAGATTTTGGAAAATTGGTCGTTTAGTTTGGTTTTCTACGAATAGACTGATTTTTTATTCACAGCACATTCCATTTAATAGAATTTTTTATACCCTCCACATATAGAGTAGGGGGAGGAGTTATATTACGATTGTCATGCCGTTTGTAACACATCGAAATAATGATTATGGACCCTATAAAGTTTGTATAGAAGATAGAAATCTCCAATTTTTCACAGATCAGTCTTTGGCCTGCAGGTAGGCCAAACTCGAAGATGGGCCATATCAGTCCACGATATCGTATAGCCCCAATTTAACGGTACCCCCGATATTCGGTATTTTGATCATTTTTAATTTATCTGGAATCTAATGTGTGAAGTTCTTATTATGCACTCATCAATCTGACCAAAAATTATGTAAATAATTTTTGCCTATACCCCCAATGTAACGGTAAACCCAGATATACGGTATTTCAGTGATTGTAGCCATATTTTTCAATAGAATTGTCTGAAATTCTGCAGATGAAGTTAATTTCGCGTACTTTACTTTCCTAGACAACAACAGTGAACCAAAATTAGTACCATTTAGTACTTTTCGACTTCAATATGAAATTTAGGGATTCCTGCTCCATACATTCACTCCATACCAAATTTAGTAATATTTAGTACTTTTCGTAGAATTTTAGAACTCATTTGGAAAATCGTTTCATATCTCAAGCCTAGATACCAACAGACATCGCAATATAATATTTTAGGGTTTCAGCCATATTTCTTCACCCCATAGCAAATTTACTACCATTTAGTACTTATCGTACAAACATAGGTGGCATTTCCAAACCACAGCTTAATCTCAATCACAGATACATAAATAATAGAAATATCAAACTTTAGAAATTTATCCCAATCCCTTCACCCAAAACCAAAATTAAGTACTATTCAGTACCTTTCGTACAATTATAGTACACATTTCAGAAACCATCTCCACAAGTCTAGGCTACACATGAAAGACGAACCTAAATTTAGATTTGTTTTAGAATAAGTTTCGATTTGTTCGAATTGACCTTGAAGCCGTCACACGCTGTCCGGTTGTTGCTCTGCGGTATTTTGGCCCATTCCCGACGAAGCGCTTGCTTGAGGTAATCGACACTTTGGTATTTTTTAGTGCCAACCTTGCTTTCCAAAATACTCCAGACACAATAGCCCAACGGATTGGTATCGGGGATTTTGGTGGCCATTGTGCGCTGGAAATGAAGCGAGGAACCTCATTTTGTAACCATTCTTGGGTTGCGAGTACTGAGTGCGATGGTGCTGAGTCCTGTTGGTATGTCCAAGGTCTACGGCCAAAATGTTTGCGGTCCAAGGCTTTAATACACCCTCTAGAATATTTTCGCGATAATATTCGGCATTTATTCTGATGCCACGATCGTTTAATACGAGCGGAGAGCGACCATCGGCTGTTATGGCGGCCCACACCATCACCATGGTCGGCGCTTGAGTTCTGGGGGCCAACCGGAGGTGCACATTTTCAGCTGACCCCTTTGGCAAGTAAACGTGATCATTTGGTTTGTTTACAAACTGCTTGACAACGAATGTTTTCTCATCGGAGCGGAGAAAACCAAATTCGACAGTTCACCACTTTCGGCCAAGCGAAACAACTCTTTAGCTCCTTTAAGTCTATTTTCTTTCTGTTGCGGTGTAAGTTCTTGCATTTTTTGGAATTTCAATGGCTTTACCTCGAGCTCATGTTTCAATATTTGCCGAATGGAAAATGCGATATGTTCTGCTCACGAGCCACGACGCAGGTTTCGATCAAGTCGCTTCTTTACTTTTCGAACCATTTCTGCTGATGTTGCTGTTTTCTTCCGTCCACTTCCTTGACGTCGGGCTACGCTACCAGTATCACGGTAACGAGCGATGGTACGAGACACAAAAGATTTATTCACATTTAAATGCTGGAGTGCTCTAACGATAGCCACTTGTAGGTTTCCAGCCAAATATAAAGAAATCTCAATATCATGGTTGAATTCCATCACGGATAACTTTTTTCTGGAAAATTCTCACCAAAATGCTTTTGTACGCTTGTAAATAATATAATGAGCTGTCAGTGAAATAATTTTAACAGCTGTCGGACGAGTGGCTTAGAAATGACAGCAGTCTGAAGTTGGTTCATCTCACCCTGTATAGTAGTCATCACCCTGTATAGTAGACCGAAGAATTATTGGGATGTGTGAAATTTTAAGTGAATCGGATGCTTTCTTCGCATTTTTAAGCCTTTTGGTTATTCAAAATGTTGACCTGTTGTGGGTGAGGTACCAAAAAGGGGGTGGTCCGATATATTTCATCTTCCCACCTGGTTATGTGTTGATAGAAATATTAGGATGTGTGAAATTTGAAAGGAACCGGATACTCTTTTCGCAAATTATAAGAGATATAATTATTAAAAAAGTTGACCCTTTTTGACGGAGGTACCGGAAGGCGAGGATCGATATATTCCATCTTAACGCCAAGTGTTGTGTTGGTAAAAATATTGAGATGTGTGAAATTTAAAGAGTATCGAATGCTTTTTTTCGTATTTGATAAGAGAGATTATTATTCTAAATATTTGCCCTTTGACTTTGACCTATTGTTTACCAGAAGGGGTGCACCTATATTGCCCATCTCCGAACTCGATCGAAGTTTGACAATAATATTACGATGTTCCAAGTTTGAATAAAATCGGATGCTCCAGTATTAGCACCAGCCAGACAGCCAGAAGCACACCTCTAGATCGACTCCAAATGTCCTGAAACAGATTTGGCCTAAAGGGACCTGGGGTACAAATCTGATAACTTTATGATACATACCATCTTTAGCCATTTGGCTGATGGTATGAAAAAGCTTTGACGGGAAGATGCGCTACCTATCAGATGAGGTAGTAAATGTTCCTTTGATTAATTGAATTAATCGGTTATTCCAAATAGTAATGGTTATTCGGTTCATGTAGCTCTCTAATGTATGCTACGCACATTTCTGTACATTTGAGATACCTTCTCACAATAAAAAAAACTTTTGTTCTGGATTTGTTCTGTAGAGATATTTGGGTCACATTTGTACATAGGTGATGTATGTGCACATGCAACAAAAAAGTGGAAGAACCAGAACAAGTTTTTTTTCCAAAGACAGACATTATGAATGACAAATGTAGCAAAAACGTCGATACTTTAGCACCAAAGAAGACAATCACATTGGACAAGAAGCCGGGAAATTACAAATGGTCCATCATCGTCGTCTGCAGGCCATTGCAACATCAGTTAGGTGTCACATAACAGTCAACCATACGGTCTCGGACGTTAAACATCTCTCAGAGAAAACATAAAGAAATTATTTACAACATTAAAAAAATTAAATAAATTAAGAGCCATGGCATTTCTTTCCTATTATATTGTGTTGCAGTTTTTGATCTCGCCAAACGTTTTCGATTGCATTCAAGGCGCCGCAATAATCTGTGAAAATGACAGTTTTATCAAAAAGTCCAATGATTTTGGTGACAAATTCGCCCATAATATTTCACACATTCACATCTCCGTCGAGACGGAGATCAACGAAAATGAAGTCAACAAATTTCTTCATAAATCCAGTGTACCCTGGAGAAGGCCAAGCCATGGATGGATGAATTGCAACAGGAAGCTAAACGTTTGGAAGAAGCCGCCAAGTTGCTGGGACTTGGTATTATAAATAGTTTTGGAGCATTTATTGATAAATTGACAGAGGAAGAACCGCAGAAGCCATTGCATACTGCTCTCAATGCTACAGTAGCTGGCAATGGGGATAATAGTTCCACAACAACAGCAGGTGAATTAGCGATAACAACAACAACCGAGGAGATATCCGAATTTTTGTGTCCCGAAGGATTTATTGCCGATCATAATGGTATTTGTGAGCGTATTGAATAAATGTTACGAAATAGGTTGGATATAAATCTAAGTTCTATATCTGCATTAAAATTTTAAGGTCCGACAAAGATTCGCAAATAAAATGTCATTGGAGATATTATGGAATTGAGTGACGTATTTGTTTTGTTTTTATGTTTAAGGAAAAATTTTGTTATAAACTCCAGCTTTGTAACTTCTCGAAATTGAGAATTTCTAGATCAGCGTAAAATTATAAGTCGCCTGTCTTGTCTTTCGAACGAATTAACTTAAACGGCTAAAATTTTCTAGACGTGTGTAATTTGCCAGTAGGCATGTTAGGTTTGTAATTGGGCCATGCCGGTCTATGTTTCCGTACAGCCTCCATATAACGGTACCTCCCTTTATTCGAAATTGTTTTAAATTTCGTATCTGAAGATTTTATTGGGCACTACAACCTATGACAAAAAAAAAAATACTTAAGCAGGTGCAGCTCTTCGTGTAGCTCCCGTATAACGGCTTTCATTTAAGCTGTATGTTTCGGAATTTTTTCAAATTTTTCAAGTTTCTTCGAAATGGTGGAGGGTATTAAAAATTCGACCCTGACCGAATTTAGCTGCTTTTTTACTTGTATTTATATCCTACCAACCTATGTGTTGGGAGTTAGGAACTTTATAACACCTCGAAATATTGGTCCCCGATATAGGAAACTATATATATGGATCTTCCTATCTCGCCGTATGCCCGTCCGTCTATGTGTCCATGTTAATTTGTAATCAAGTTACGCGATTTTGACTCGATCCTCACGAATGGAGGAATTTAAAGCGGAGATGCGGTTAGGGTCAGAATAGAAGCCTATTGGTTTTGGAGATGATCCCAAAATATTAAGCGGTTGAAATGGGCCAAAAACAGAACAAATGGCAATAAAAAATATAGCATGCGATTTTTTTCAATTCGACTTACAATTTCGAATTGTACATTTTCTGAAGATTTTCGGTCGCAATTATCGTCCGATCCTCAAAAAATTTTGCATGGGGTAGGGATAGGGTCAGAATTGAGGCCTATTCTTATGGAGATGTATATCTAGGGGTCCAACTGGACCAAAAAAAGTAAAAGTTTTCTGATTTTGCAGTCGCTCTACAGGTCTACATGCATGAGGTTGCATGTGAGTTAAGGACAGGGAAGAAGGCGACCATTTTGGATTACCATTGGATTATATTTAGCTGTAAAATGGACCACAAATGTTGTTGAATTTATATTGAATGAATAACAACACGAGCAAAATAGATTTGGACATTATGAGGCTTCCGACATATTGTAGTGTAGGAGGGAATCACATGGTCGGAACCGCACGACTTTGGTCTTTGCTTACTTGGTTTTATACCCTACACCACAAGTGGTCAGGGTATTATGTCTTTGTGCATTTGTTTGTAGCAGGCAAAAGGAAACGAGATAGATCCATAGTTCCTTTAGATGATCTGCACAGAATCACATTCTGAGTCGATTTATGCATTTATCCGTCCGTCTGTCCATGTATTTTTGTAAACAAAGTACAGTTCGCATTTATTGTCCTATCCATATGAAATTTTGCACAAATCATTTGTTTGGCCCAAGGACGAACCCTATTGAAATTGGAGATAATCGGTCAAAATTTAGATATCCCATATATATCTTCGTCCGATTTGCTTTTATTGTGCACCAAACGTGTAATATCAGCACTTACGATCAGATTGGACCTCAAAATAAGTATGCCAAATTTGATCGAAATCGGTTCTGATATAGCTATATCTCCCATATATATTGTTCATACGATTTGTTATTTTTGTCCTCCGCAGCCGTAATATGCACCCTATAAAACAATATTTGTGGAACTATATCAAATACAGCTCAGAAATACATTTGCTAAATTTTATCGAGATCGGTTCAGATTTGGATATAGCTCCCATATATAACTTCGACCGATTTACCTTGGATTGTGCACCAAACGTCTAATATTTGCCCAAATTAGATGAAATTCGGTACATACGACCGAATTGAGTCTAGAAGCTAGCATGTCAAATTCGGTGAAGATCGGTTCAGATATAGCTATAGCTCCCATATATACTGTTCATCCGATTTGTTATATTTGTTACCCACAGCCGTAATATGCACTCCGTAACAACGATATTCATGGAAATGTATCCAATACAGCTCAGAAATATCTTTGCCAAATTTTATCGAGATCGGTTCCGATTTGGATATAGCTCCCTCTATATATTTTTATCCGATTTCAAATTAATTGTGCACCAAATGGGCAATACAAGTCCGAATTTAAAAGATACAAATGTTTCGGCATATTTAGTCCTTTGAACTTTAAATTATAATTATAATCATAGCGTGTATGATTGAATTCTCTCATAAAAACTTTTAATTGTTATGCGGAGCTCTATTAAATTAGGAAAGTGGTGTAGGGTATCACAAAGTCGGCCCCGCCCGACTTTAAGACTTTCTTTACTGTTTTTTTTTTTGGTGGTTTCAAAGGAAACAACTTGCCCGCTTTGGTCCCATCCCCACAACGGTAAACAATTTTAAATAACCAAAACTATCATAAAATGCGAATTGAGCGTCCAATTCTCTTAAAATTTCGCACACCCCTACATACATACATCAGTTGGCGATATCGACTGATACTTTTTTAACTTGTTTTTTTTTTTTTTGCCAGGGTGCTGGCTCTTATTAGTTAGTCAATCTTTGTACCTTTTTGATAACTTTTGTCATAAGTGACCACGATAATAAATTTCACGACTCAGCCGCTTTGTCAGAGTATTGATGTATCCGTCAAGTAGTCATCATTTTACTGTTTTATATATAAATTATATTTACCATATATATATTATAAATAATATTGACCACATAGAAATAAAAAAGTGTGCTTCTACCACCATACGCTGCTCTGTGGCGCTGGGTATTTTGTCTTTGTGCATTTGTTTGTAACATAACGTAGGAGACGAGATCGATCCATAGTTAATTATTCTGCTGATAATCTTAATCGAAATTGAAAAGTGAGCTCGGAGTAAAGCCATTGAAATTCCAAAAAGTCCATGAACTTACACCGCAACAGAAAGAAAATAGACTCAAAACAGCTAAGGAGTTGCTTCGCTTGGCCGAAAGTGATGAACTCCCGAGTTTGGTTTTCTTCGCTCCGATGAGAAAACATTCCTTGTCCAGCAGTTTTTAAACAAACAAAATAATCGGGTTTACTTGTCAAAGAGGTCAGCTAAAAATGTACACCTTCGGTTGGCCACCAGAACTCAAGCGCAGGCCATGATGATGGTGTGGGCCGCCATAACAGCCGATGGTCGCTCTCCGCTAGTATTAATCGACCGTGGCATCAGAATAAATGCCGAATATTGTCGCGAAAATATTCTGGAGGATGTATGAAAGCCTTGTGCACGCAAAAATTTTGGCCGCAGATCTTGGACATTCCAATAGGACTCAGTACCATCGCACTCAGCACGCGCCACCCAAGAATGGTTACAAAATGGGGTTCCTTGCTTCATTTCTAGCCCACAATGGCCACCAAAATCTTCGTATACCAATCCGTTGGACTATTGTGCCTTGAGTATTTTGGAAAGCAAGGTTGGCACTAAATAATACCAAAGTGTCGATCCACTCAAGCAAGTGCTTCGTCGGGAATGGACAAAATACCGCAGAGCAACATTCGGTCAGCGTGTGACGGTTTCATTGGCCGTATGAAGGCCATAATTCGTGCCAAAGGTGGCCAATTCGAACAAATCTAAACTTATTCTAAAATTTGATGCTTTTTCCGAAATTTTTTGCTTTTATTCAAAAAAATTAAAAAATATGGCGTTTGACTTTGTTGCTGTTTTTTTTTTTTTTTTTTCACCTTGTGTATGTTATTGTAAAACTCTGTCGGATATACAGAGTGGTGTAGGGCATCATGCAGTCGCCATTGACCGACTTTTTTCCTAATCTTACCTCTAGACAGCAGAAATTTATTCTTTGTTTAAAAACATTCAGTTTATAATTGCAAAGATCAGAACGAAGTTAACTTTTTCACAAAATGAGTATTCGATTTTTCATCCTTTTATTGTTTGTATTCTTGCTGGCCATTATCGGGTGCGATGGAGACAGAGCCGGTGCACCGCGAAACTGTCGACGTGGTTGTTCCCACAAACCAATGAGCATGAAAGATGTAGACCTAACTAAAGCTCAACCTGTAACGGTAGGAGGTATTTATTTCAGGTCGTACCTTTGGAGATTAATTTTTTTCCTTTTTTCTTTTATTTTCAGGGAATAAAACGTAAAAAATTTTCATTCGGAAAATAAGTTCGCTATCTTGTTGTTATTATAAAATTGACAAAAAAACCTGTCAATAAATATCCATTTTGCTTGAATACTTCGAAAATGTATTGGATTAAATTGGAATTTTTATCATTCATTTGATATGACCAAAACGAGCCTCATCGAAATAACGGTTTTAGATCCTTGGTCTCTTTGGACATTTGGAGTCGATTTAGTGATGACCGTCCTTCCGTCTGTCTGTTTGGCTGCTGCGCACGATAACTCTCGAATGGAGTATCCGATTTGATCCAAACTTGGTATATCGTAATATTATTGCCAAACTTAGATCGAGTTCGGACATGGGCAATATCGGTACCACCCCCCCCCCACGCACAAAAAGTCGGAATAAAAAAAAATTACTGCACAAAAAGAGAAAGGATAATCCGATTTTGCTCAAACTTTGCGAATGCAAATAGTTGCATTAATGCTAGGTCAGGAGCGAGAATGGATAATATCGATCCACTCCACCAAATACCCCCCCACAAAGGTTAAAATTTTTTTGAAAAATTACAACTTTTATAAAATGTGATATAAGTCCCCGATTGTCTTCAAATTACGCTTATCGTAATATTTTAATTAACCAAATGTCTGGAGTGAACATGGGATATATCGGTCCACTCCTTCTGGTACCTTCCCCACAAATGGTTAAAATTGGGAATATTTATGAAGCTCATAAAACACGAAATTAACATCCGATTCCATTCAGACTTGGCACATCTCAATATTACCATCAACACAAGATCTGTTATATAGATGGTGGAGATCGGACAATTCCTTCTGGTACCTCCCCCACAAATGGTCAAAGTTTGGAATAACCAAAACGATCATAAAATCCGAAATAAGCATCCGGTTATCTTTAAAGTACACACATCAACATATTTTTATTAACCCAAGGTCTGGTGTGGTATGGTATGGTATGGTATGGTATGGTATGGTATGGTATCTATCGATCCACTTCTTCTAGTACCTCCCCCAAAAAAGGTTCAAAATTTTGAATATCCCTATCCCTTTCCGCATAAAACACGAAATTTATATCCTATTCCATTCAGTTTCGGTAAATCTCAATATTTCCATCAACACAAGATCTCTTATGACGATGGTAGAGATCGCACGATTTCTTCTGGTATCTCTCCCACGGGTTTAAGATTTCTGAAAATCAAAATGCTCAAAGAAAGCGAAATAAGCAGCCAACTCTCTTCAAATTTCACACATCCAAAAATTTTTGCTAACTCAAGATCTGAAGTACCTTCAATTTCCAATACTTATATCTGTCAACTTGCTATATCTAAATATTTCTCTTAATCAGAAATCTGATATGAATATTTGATTTATCGAAATTTATGAATTCGCATAAAATTGGATTTAAATGTTCGATCTCAACCAAATTTTGCTCATACCGATATTTTTATCTGTATTAGATGAAGTATTAAAATGGAATACTTCGGTCTGCTATATCTGTTACCCCACGTATATTTCCGCATTTTCCAAAAATGTACACATATTTCATATAAAGTATAGGAAGTAGACGATGTAGTCCAAATATGGAACTTTGCAATATTTCTATCAGTCTTAGGTCAGATACGAATTGGACAACTGCTTCGGAACCTCCCCCATAAAGGGTAAACAGTTTGAATTATAATAACTCAGGGCTGGGTGTATAAATCTGATACCGATTGATACTATTTTCCTTGTTGATTTTTATAAAAGTCACTCGAAAGCAAAATAGTTCGAAAATAAGCCACTGAACTGAAATATAGTTGCACTTTTATTTCAAACTCCAAATATTAGAAAAAATATAAATTAAAAAAAAAACTAACATTCACCTTGGGCTCGTCCGGGATTTGAACCCGGGACCTCCCGCACCCTAAGCGGAAATCATACCCCTAGACCAACGAGCCAGTTGTCGGATCGGCAACTACAGCTAAATAGCAACTAATTCCATTGTGTAATGATCAAAGCACATGTAAAACACTATTTCAAATTCCGCGACGCTTGGTTTGGATGTTGTGCGACATCATGTATGTATGCTTATCAATTCATACATACAAACACACACACAACATATTTAACATAGCGTATTCAAATAAAGCGAACAACATAAATAGAAAACGGCGAAGAGAAACTATTAAAAATAGCTTTAAGTTTTTTTTTTTTTTTTGATAGCCTCCACCATGTATGGATCGAAAAAGTGTTTTGCGCCCTTAGACACCAATTTAAACCCAAATGGATTTGAAAATATAACTAAAATTTTATACAAAAAACTCAATAAGCCGAAGCATTTGTATATTTTAAATTCGGAATTGTATTGCCCATTTGGTGCACAAATAATTTCAAATTGGATAAAGATATATATGGGAGCTATATCCAAATCGGAACCGATCTCGATAAAATTTTGCAAATATATTTTTGAGCGGTATTTTATATATTTCCCTGAATATCGTTGTTACAGAGTGCATATTACGGCTGTGGGTAACAAATATAACAAATCGGATGAACACTATAGCTATATCTGAATCGATCTTCACCAAATTTGACATACTAGCTTTTAGACTCAATTCGGTCGTAAGTGCCAAATTCCATCCCATTTGGACAAATATTAGACGTTTGGTGCACAATAAAAGGTAAATCGGACGAAGTTATATATGGGAGCTATATCCAAATCTGAACCGATCTCGATAAAATTTAGCAAATGTATTTCTGAGCTGTATTTGATATATTTCCCCAAATATTGTTGTTACAGAGTGCATATTACGACTGCGGAGGACAAAAATAACAAATCGGATGAATAATATATATGGAAGCTTTCTGAACCGATTTCCATCAAATTTGGCATACTTATTTTCAGGCCTAATTTGGTTGTATGTGCAAAATTCCATTCCAAATTCCTATTCGGGCAAAGGCAAATCGGACGAACATATATATGGAAGCTATATCTAGATTTTGACCGATTATCTCCAATTTCAATAGGGTTCGTCCTTGGGCCAAACAAATGATCCAGTACCAGGTACCAGAAGAAAAGTACCGATCTTTAGCATTTTTATAACAGATCTTATGTTGATAGAAATATTGACATGTGCCAAGTCTGAATGGAATTGGGTATTAACTTATTCTTTTTTATGAGTTTCATGGATATTCAAAATGTTGACTCTTTGTGTGGGAGTTACCAGAAGGAGTGAATCGACATATCCCATTTTCACAGAAGATCTTGTGTTTTTAGAAATAATTGTATGTGTGAAATATGAGGAGAATCTGATGTATATTTCGGATTTTATAATCCTTTTATACCCTCCATCATACCATGGAGGGTATATTCATTTTGTCATTCCGTTTGCAACTCATCGAAATAAGGATTTTAGACCCAACAAAGTATATATATTCTTGATCGGCGTAAAATTCTAAGACGATTTAGCCATGTCCGTCCGTGTGTCTTTCTGTCTGTCTGTCTGTTGTAATCACGCTATCTTTCGAACGAATTTAGATAGAAGGCTAAAATTTTGCACACATGTTTATTTTGCCAGTAGGCAGGTTAAGGTCCACGTTTTCATATAGCCCCCATATAACGGTAACTCCCGGTATTCGTTATTTTGATGATTTTAGCGACATTATTCACCGGAATTGTTTCATATTTGGCATTTGAAGTTCGAAATGGATACTACAGCCTGAGACAGAAAATTGTCTATACAGGTCCCGGTCTTCATATAGCTCCTATATAACGGTACCTCCCTATGTACGGTATTTTTATGATTTTGGATACATTATTCACCGTTTATTTCAAATTTCGAATTTGAATATGGTAATGGCTTGTGACAAACAATGCCTGTGTAGGTGCACGTCGTACAGGCCCTAATATGACGGCTATATTCGGTATTTATACCCTACAACACTATGTGTTGGGGGTATTATAAGTTTGATTGGGCCAGAATTTATGTAACACCTCGAAATATTAATTTCCCATATAGGAAAGTATATATGGATCTTCCTAGCTCGCCGAGCTGAGTCGATCTAGCTATGTATGTCCGTCCGTCCGTCTGTCCGTCTGTCCATGTTAATTTGTAATCACTCTACAGGTCGTAATTATGGCCCGATCTTCACGAAATTTAGAATGGAGGTGGGCCTAGGGTAAGAATAGAACCCTATTTCTTTTGGAGATGATCGAAATGGACCAAAAACTGAAAAAATGTCGGATTTTGCAGTAGCTATACAGGTCGCAATTATAGACCAATCGACGCGGAACTTCGCATGTAGCTAGAGTTTAGGGCGGGGAAGAAGCCTACCAATTTGGGTGGTCATCGGATAATATTTAGCGGGTAAAATAGACCATAACCTTTCTGTTGAAAAAATTCAACATTTTTCATTAAACCGCGAATATTTTAAATCCCGGCAAAATCACAAAGCCTTGACAAGGTTACTTTTGATCTTTACATTGATGTTAACATCCAACAAAACGGATATATAGCAAAATATGTGCGATATATATGTCTATCAAAGAAGATATGCTTGAAACATCTCTTATATGTCGAGAACGGCTGAACTGATTTCAACAGTTCTCATTAATTCAGAATAGCCTCTTGGCAGGAAAGAAAAAACGTCTAAAAAATCGCATAAAAATATCTCTCTAAAGATGAAAATATTGATTTTGTAATATTTTCTCATATTTTTTCCATTTTGTCATATTTTTGGCATATTTTCATTTTGAATTAAACATTTGGTAATATTTCTACAGCTAACAAAACTAAGTAGTTAGGATATCAGGATATCATATACAGATCGCATTTATGACCCGATCCTAACGAAATTTTGCCTGGGGATCAGATGAGGGTCAGAATAGAAGCCTACTCCTTTTGGAGATGATCGCCATATATTTAGGGGTTGAAATGGACAACAAAACTGAAAAATTGTCAGGAAGTCGTAAATATCGCCCGATCCTCACGCGAATTTGAATGGACATTGCAAAAGCCAAATAGTTTTGGATGGCCATCCAAAAATATTCAATGTGTGAAATAGTTTGCCAAATTTTGTAGACAAAATACGAAAATATCCATTCCAGTGACTCTTTGGAGAATTCACAAATACAGGAAAGACGCAATTCTGACTATTTCGTTAAGGCTGATTTCGTTGAAGAATATAGTCAAATGTCTGTATCTCATATAGATGCGTTTCAGTCAAAAACCAATAATAAATGTTAATCTTTTGCCACTTCTGAGAGATTATAGGTCTTTGGGAAATATTGGTTCCAGATCTAAGAAGACCATTTACGTGCAACATCTACCAATAAATTGGAAATGAGCAAATTAGTTCACCTTGCTATTATTCGAAAATTAGAGAACGAAACCTGATGGTTTTATTTTATTATATGTCACAATATCTTGTGCAATTCTTTCGAGTATCTCGCCTATACAAACTGTATCGTTTATTATAGTGTTGTAGGGTATTCAACGGTCGGCCCCGTTCGACTGTAGCCTTTGCTTACTTGTTTTAAAATGAATTTTTGCGAATGTTATGTTTTTCGAAAATTTTCAAATTCGTTCTAAATGGTGGGGGTATTTTGCTTTTTTACTTGTTGTTTATTTAAAATGTTGACCCTTTGTGGGGGAGGTACCGGAAGGAATGGCCTGATCTCTACATCTTTATAACAGATTTGGTGTTAATAGAAATATTGTTTTACCCCTTGATTTTTTACCTCTTGATGAAGTGGACCTATATTGTCCATTTTCGCACCTGACCTAGCATTGAAGCAAGTATTATGTAAAGTAAAATATATTTTTTAAGCTATGACCTTTTGTGAGGGAGTTACCAGATGGAGTGAACCGATATTGCACATCTCCGAGTTCGATCTAAGTTTGGAACAAATCGGATACTCCCTTCGAGAGTTATCGTGCGCACCAGTCAGACAGATAGACAGATAGACGGACGGACGGATATCACTAGATCGACTCCAAATGTCCTGAAAAGGGTTTGGTCCAAAGTGACCTAGGGTCTAAAACCGGTATTTCGACAAGGCACGTTTTGGTCGAATCAAATGATATATACCCTCTATAACCATAAGGCAGAGGGCATAAAAAAGACCGAGGAAAATTTGAACCAAAAAAGGGGATATTTTCGAATTTTTGTATAACCCCCACCATACAATGGAGGGTATATTAATTTTGTCATTAAATTTCAACATCTCCAAATATTCGTCGGAGGTCCCAAAAAGTAAGGTCTAGCCCTCATATAACAATACCTCCATTCTTTGAAGGTTTCTGCCACAATTTCCAACCAATTTAGATGATAATATGGGTTTTGCTATTTGGGCTATTTTTACTTTTTTATTTTTATTTAATCAGATTAATATTCTAAGTTAACATATTCTACTCTTTTCATAAGAGTAAAAAGTTCAGCCCGGCAGAACCTAAAGCCCTTTTTACTTATTTTTAATGCATTAATGCAAATATTTCTTTCATATCTAATGAAATAGATATTTATTTTCTGTTGTATAACGAAATTTAATAATGAATATTTTTGTCATCGATGTCATCATTCTAAAAAGATTCTTTGTTGGCGATTTTTGCATCAAATCACAAAAAGTGCGGATTTTACTGCAAAATGAGTTTTTAAAATCATTATCTAAAATTGGCCTTATCCGATTATTCTCGATTTGTCCCTCCATACAAACTTTGTCATAGCAATACAGAAAACAATTGTGTTCATGAAAAAAAAAAATGATTTTTACTTTGAATACACATGAGCGGCATAGCTAAGTTTCAATAAAAACAGAATAAATAAAAAAAGTTAATTTCTCCCCGACGGGGAATTGAACCCCGGTCTCCCGCGTGACAGGCGGGGATACTAACCACTATACTATCGAGGATGACTGCAGAACTAACGAAAAGTCAAGATTTAGAGCTTACTAACTGTCTGGCTGACATCTCAATATATTTAACTTTTGGCGAATTATTTCAAAATTCAAGTAATATTTTTTTTTATATGTAAGTAAAATGTTTTTTTCACTATGCGTTCACTATGCGGTGGGGTATTTTAAATTTGATATGTAAGACCTCTAAATATTTGTCCTGCACATGGGAATTCAGGTATGGATCTTCCTATGTCGCTAAGCCGAATAGATTTAGCTATATATGTCCCTCCGTCTGTCCATGTTAATTTGCAATCACGTTGCAGGTCGCAATTCTCGTCCGATCCTCATGAAATTAAGCATAGAGGTGGAATTAAGATCAGAACAGAAGTCTATTTAGTGGGCAAAACAATCCATTACTTTAATGTAATGGTGAATTCACAATACATTATATTGGTGCTAGTTATTCCGCCTATGTCCGTCCGTCTGTCTGCCCGGCTGGTGAGCACGATAACTCTTGAAGGGATTATCCGATTTGATCCAAACTTGATACATCGTAATATTATTATTAAACTTAGATTGAGTTAGGATATGGGCAATATCGGTCCTCTCCTTCCTGGTACCTCCCCCACAAAAAGCCGAAATTTTCCAAAAAAATATTTTTTCCACAAAAAGTGAAATAATAATCCGATTTTGCTCTAACTTTGCAAATCCTTATATTTCCATCAGTGCTACGTCAGATAAGAAAATGGAATATATCGGTCCTCTCCTTCAAGTACTTCCCCCACAAAGGGCCAATATTTTAAATAGTTAAAACTTACTTAAATGTCTTTTTGTCCGATTGTCTTCAAATCCCAATATTTCTTTAAACCAAGGTGTTAAGATGGAATATTTAGGTCCTCTCCTTCTTGTACCTCCCCCATAAAAGTAAATTAAAAAAAAAATATTTTTTGAACAGAAAGAGAATTGGTAATGCGAATTCGATTTCCGAACTTTGCAAATCCTAATATTTGCGTCAGTTCTAGGTCAGGTGCTAAAATGGACAATATAATTACACCTATCATAAAATGTGTTTAATAGTCTGATTGTCTTAAAATCTTCCAATATCTGGTTTAAAGATGGAATATATCGATCCACTTCTTCTGGAATATTCATGAAGCTCATAAAACACGAAATTAACATCCGATTCCATTCAGACTTGGTACATACCAATGTTTCCATAAACACAAGATCTGTTATAAAGATTGTAAAGATTGGACCATTTTTTTCATACCTCTCCCACATAAGGTTCAAGATTTTAAAAAGCAAATGAGCATCCAACCCTCTGTAAAAATTTTTGTTAACACAAGATCTGTTGTGAAGATGATATGTATCTGGGAACCCCGAACAAGTCAGCGATTCTTTACAACTTGCATTAAATATTTCTCTCATGGCGCCGGCCATGGCGATGGTTGCTCTCCGCTCGTATTAATCGACCGGTGACATCAGAATACATGCCGAATATTATCGCGAAAGTATTCTGGAGGGTGTATTAAAGCCTTGGACACGCAAACATTTTGGCCACAGACCTTGGACTTTCCAACGGGACTCAGCACCATCGCACTCTGCGCACCCCAAGAATGGTTACAAAATGAGGTTTCTCGCTTCATTTCCAGCGCACAATGGCCACCAAAATCTCCAGATACATATTTGTTGGACTATTGTGTCTGGAGCATTTTGGAAAGCAAGGTTGGCGCTATAAAATACCAAAATGTCGATCACCTCAAGCAAGCGCTTCGTCGGGAATGGTCCAAAATATATATATTATTTTAAATTTTGATATTTCCGAAATTTTTTTGCTTTCATTCAATAAAATTAAATTGGAATTTTGCACGTACGATCAGATTGGACATGAAAATAAGTATCCCAAATTTGATCAAATCGGTTCAGATATAGCTACAGCTCCCACATATATTGTTCATCCGATATGTTATTTTTGTCCTTCGCAGCCGTAATATGCACTCTGTAACAACAATATTCGGGGAAATATATCAAATGCAGCTCATAAATACATGTGCCAAATTTTATCGAGATCGGTTCAGATTTGGATATAGCTCCCATATATAACTTCGTCCGATTTACCTTTGATTGTGCACCAAACGTCTAATATTTGTCCAAAGTGGATGATATTTGGCACCGAATTGAGTCTAAAAGCTAGTATGTCAAATTTGAAGATCGGTTCAGATATAGCTATAGCTACCATATATACTGTTTATCCGATTTGTCATGTTTCTTACCCACAGCCGTAATATGCACTCCGTAACAGCGATATTCAGGGAAATTTATCAAATACAGTTCAGAAATATCTTTGCCAAATTTTATCGAGATCGGTTCCGATTTGGATATAGCTCTCATATATATCTTTATCCAATTTCAAATTAATTGTGCACCAAATGGGCAATACATGTCCAAATGTAAAAGATACAAATGCTTCGACATATTTAGTCCTTTGAACTTTAAATTATAATTATAATCATAGCGTGCATGGTTGAATTCTCTTATAAAAACTTTTAATTGTCATTCGGAGCTCTACTAAATTAGCAAAGTGGTGTAGGGTATCATAAAGTCGGCCCCGCCCGACTTTAAGACTTTCTTTACTGTTTTTCTTTTTCAAAAACCCAAAATTACAATGGGAAGTAAAAGCTTTGTGTAATATTGTTATAAAAGCAGATAACATCCTGTGTTATATTTTAAATATAAGAGTCATCATTTTTAAAATTTTTAACCCTTCGTGGGGGATGTACTAGAAGATGTGGGTCAATATGTGCACTTTCGCATAGAGCCTAACACCGCTATAAATATTAGGATATGCATTGTTTGGACACAATTGGATAATCCTTTCTATTTCTTTTTTATTGAAAATTTTTATTTTTTTTTGGGAAGTACCAGAAGGTGTGAATCAATATTCCTCATCTACGAATTTTATAACAATATTACGATGTACTAAGTTTGGACCAAATGAAATACTCTCTTGAGAGTACACGAACGGACAACGCTGTTTCGACTCCTGAAACATATTTTGTCGAAAGTCGTTGTCTAAAATCGTAATTTCGATGAGGCACATTTTGGCCGTATTAAATTACATATACCCCCTGTTACCACTTGGCGTAGAGTATAAAAACAATACAAAATTTTGATGAACAACATTTTCACATCACTTTATTTCGTAAAATATCTACTCTTCATTGAAAACATCCACACAACTCTGTTGAAATTTTATTCAATCTTCTTTTTTTGCTATTGTTGTAAATACTCATATAAATTAATTAATGATCTCGGCAAACTCGCGAAATTTCTTGCAATTACCCAAGGCATCCAGAATAAAGCCATTGCCACACTTCTGGTCGATTATCACAACATCGGTGTCAATGACTTCATCCGGTTTAAATAACAATTTCTTTTCGCCAATTTCCATTGATTCGACCGAATCCTTCTTCAGATTATCCTTCAAATCATTATATTTGGTTTGCAGTTTCTTTTGCAAATCTTTGGATTTCTCTTTGAGTTTTTGGAAACCTTCACGGATATTTTCGGACCATTGTTTGGTTTTCTCCTTGACATTGGCACCCAGATTTGCTGTGCTCTTCTTCAGTTTGCAACTCCATTCCTTGAGGACATCTCGGACTTTGTTGCCAGATCGCTCTTCATCACTGTTGCCCGGGATTTTGGGGCCAATGATGGTGGCATCCGATGTGGCTAATTTATCATCGCATTCAAATAAATTAGCCTGGGTGACCACAAAACTGAGCAACAATATTAGAGCTGATAGGAATATTACTTGGTGTTTCATTTCAACCACAATTGTGAATTTGTATTTTCCGTTTTTTTTTCTGTTTTTCTATTTCTTATTGGAATTTTCTTTGACGTGTAGAAGCTCTGACGCTGCACGGTCAACTGATTGTGAGTACATTTGGTCGACAGTTATTTGTATAGAGCTCACTATGGTTAAGTGATTTATTTATTTATGTAATTTAATGTAGGCAAATTGTCTCCCATTTCATGTATGCAGCGAGACTTCCACTTCACCTCATCTTTGATGGGGGGGATTCAATTGTTCGTCTTTTGTATGTTCATCATAAAAAACGGGATGCAGTTCAGCGAATGACCAGCGGGGCAATTATTCTACAAAACTTTTATTTATAAACTTGTCTTGATTATTTCTATGCTATTCAAGCTTATTCATCTTTGAAGAAATAGAGCCAGCCACCAAAGGAGAGCTGATAAGATGATTCAGAATTGCACAACTGTGTGGCAATCACACTTTCTCAGAAAAGAATTAGAAATGGTGGGTGGTAGAAAAACACAAGATTTCAAATGAATGTAAGGCTAATTTTATGTTGAACGTAGGAATACTGTAGAGTTTGATCCAAAAGGTTATAACGAAAGATGGTCAAGACAAACTTCTTCAAGATACCATTTATGGAGGAGGATCACAGTCGTAACATTCAGTACGAACAATTCAAACAATTAGTAAAGGGTGTTTTTTATATTGAGGCATAGAACTTCTAATTGAAATAAAACACAAGAAAATCGTTTTAATTTCCATCAATATGGCTTTATTGGAAGGATAATTTTATGCCATTAATTAATAATTTCGGGCATGTGGCCACCGCGGCTTCCTCAAATAAATCCAATTTTACAGGTTCAATTTTCAACCACTTTTTCGAGCATATGGGGCCGTATGTCAGCAATAACACCACGAATATTGGCTTCCAAGTCCCCTAACGTTTCTGGTTTGTTGGCTCTTTGCTCTACAGGGGCAATTGCTTCTTCGGTGCCCACTGTTCGACTTCTCTGCGGAGTAAGCGTAGTGCGAAAACGATCCATGGTTAACCGAATTAATTGCTCTGATGGACGACTATGTCGACCAAAAAATGGACTGAGCTTGCGGTGAACTTCGCGGACTGAACGATTACTTTCGAAATAAATTTGCACGATTTGCAAACGCTGTTCTTTTGTCAACCAGTTAATGATGAAATGGCCGCCAGTTAAAAAAAGTGATGCCAACTTAAAGTTCTATAGCCCTATATTCTTTATATTCTTATATTCTTATTCTTTATATTCTTAATCCGCCTAAAATTCTATATCGATTTAGCGATGTCCGTCCGTTTATCCTTCTGTGGAAATCAATCTAGCTTCCGAACGAAATGAAGTAGGTTGATAAAATTTTACTCAATTGTATATTATGTCTGCAGGACTTTTGGTATTGAAAATGGGTCATATAGATCCACTTTTTGGTATAGCCCCCATATAATGGTACCTCGATTTTTTCGGTATTTTTATGATTTTGGCGACATTATTTACCGGAATTGTTTCAAATTTGGTTTTTGAAGTTCGTAACGGATACCACAGCCTTAGACAGAAAATTGTCTGTGCTGGTCCACGTCTTCGTATAGCCCCCCTACAATGGTACCTCCCGATATTCGGTATTTTGATGATTTTAGCGACATTATTGACCGGAATTGTTTCAACTTTGGTATTTGAAGTTCGTAACGGATACCACAGCTTAAGACAGAAAATTTTCTATGCAGGCCCACGTCTTTGTATAGCCCCCATATAACGGTACCCTCCGATATTTGGTATTTGGATGATTTTAGCGTCATTTTTCGCCGGAATTGTTTCAAATTTGGTTTTTGAAGTTTGTAGCGTATACCACAGCCTATGACAGAAAATTGTCTGTGCAGGTCCACGCCTTCGTAAAGCCCCCATATGACGCTACCTCTCAATATTCGATATTTTTGAGAATTTTAGCGACATTATTCACTGGAATTGTTTGAAATTTGGTATTTGAAGTTCGTAACGGATACCACAGCCTAAGACGGAAAATTGTCTGTGCAGGTCTAGGACTTCGTATAGGCCCCAAATATCAGTACCTCCCTTTTTTTCGGTATTTTGGTAATTTAACGACATTTTTCACCGAAAATGTTTCAAATTTGGTATTTGTAGTTCGTAATAAATACTACAGCCTATGACAGAAAATTGTCTGTGCAGGTCCTCGTCTTCATATAGCCTCCATATAAAGGTACCCTCCTATAATCGGTATTTTGATGATTTTAGCTACATTTTTCTCCCGAATTGTTTCAAATTTGGTAATTGAAGTTCGTAATGGATACTACAGCCTATGACAGAAAATTGTCTGTGCAGGTCCACGCCTTCGTATAACCCACATATAACGGTACTCTCCGATATTCGGTATTGTGATGATTTTAGCTACATTTTTTCTCCGGAATTGTTTTAAATTTGGTATTTGAGGTTCGTAACCTCAAAGGTACCACAGTTTAAGACAGAAAATTGTCTATGCAGGTCCACATCTTCTTATAGCCCCCATATGACGCTACCTCCCAATATTCGGTATTTTGATGATTTTAGCGACATTATTCACCGGAATTGTTTCAAATTTTGTGTTTCAAGTTCGTAATGGATACCACAGTCTAAGACAGAAAATTGTCTGTGGAGGTCTGGGACTTCGTATAGGCCCCAAATATCTGTACCTCCCTATATTCGGTATTTTCATAATTTTAGCTACACCGATGTTTTTTTGTTTCGCATTTGAATATTGTAATGGCTTATGACAAAAGTTGCCCTAATATAACGGCTACAATCGGTATTTTTAAGATTTGAAAAGAATTTTTAACGGATTTTATTTTTTTGAAAATTGCATAATTCGTTCCAAATGGTGGAGAGTATTCAAAGATCGGCCCGGCCGAACTTACAGCTTTTTTACTTGTTTGTACTTTTTTTAGTACGTACATATTTCCAAAAACCTCCTTCAAATCCCTACACTCTAACAGCCTAACCCTAATATCAATATTGAAACATTCTGGCTATAATCTAAACCAAAATTGAACCAAATTTAGTAACATTTGGTACAGTTTTACACTTAGTACACAATTCCAAAACTACCGCCTCCTTCCCCAACATAGCTCTTATACACAGATGCCAAGATTTTAATTTTATCCTTTCAAATAATACAAAAGGCACTAAATCTAGTACTTTTTACTACTTTTAGTTTGAATTTTAGAAAAAAAAAAGAAATGCTTAGCTACATTTATCCTATACCCCATCAGCCATCATCATGCCAAATTTCAGAGTTCTAGATCTATTCAATTTATCAATTTTTACTACTTTTTGTACACTTTTAGTTCGGAATATTCGAAAACCCAGCCTTATCTCACCCCCACATACGCACAAACATTGACCTACATTCAACATTTTAAGAATAAAGATAAATTAAAGGGTCATATACGAATATTTCGAGGTGTTGCAAACGGAATGACAAATCTAATATACCTCCAAGGGAATGAAGGAGGGTATAAAGACATAATACTAATTTCAAAACCAACACACATTTCAAATCACAGCGTAACTTTATTATAAAATACAAAAAACTTAAATATACAACTAATTTTCAACATAAGCAAAACACACACATATTCACTTTTATTTTTGAAAAAAAAACAACGCAATTTCTGATATTAATTACATGTCTGTTGTAGCGAATCGGTTTTTTCTCTTTTCTACTTCCTCACTTGTTTGCAATTGCCCAACACATCCAATATAAAACCATGACCACATTCTTGATCGGCTTTCAATTTTTCGGGATTTATCATTTCGACATTTTCCAAAACGAATTTCTTATCCTTATGCGGGACCAATTCGGCCGAGTCCTTGCTCAAATGATCCTTGAAATCGTGGAATTTGCTTTCGAATTTTGTGTGCAACTCTTTGGATTTTTCAGTGAGTTTTTTGAAACCATCTCGCACATCTTCGCCCAGCTGTTTGGTCTTCTCCTTGACGTTGTCGCCAAAATCGCTGGCAGTTTTCTTAAATTTACAGCCCCATTCCTTGAAGACGCCCTTCACTTTGTCGCCGGTATCCTCGGAACTGGCTATTTTGGGTCCAATGCCAGGTATCTCTGAGAGA